>NC_047515.1:40606388-40624797 GCF_902827115.2 Pseudochaenichthys georgianus
TAAAGACTGGTAAGGAAATAGGAAATGTGAACATGTGACTTAGACAGTTAAAGAAAACTTCAATCAGTGCTGCCGTCATTTTAAGTTACTGTATGTCGTAGAACAGGGTATTTTTTTTTCATGTTTAAATCAATATGTTGTGAAGTTATTGACTTATTTGGCGAGAAGCCGTGTAATATTACATAATCAGAGGGGTGTTGAATCACCCTCGAGGAGTTACTTCCCTTACAAGAATTCCAACAAGCTGAAATGATAACATTTGTTTGACCATAGCCACTCAAGCAAGACCACCGCAACGCAGAAGTGAGAAATGCAGTCATTCACACGTTGAAGCACTGACCGTGGGAACCCGTCTCTTGGGCGGTAGAGGCAACGGGGGGTTGGAGGACTTCCGGCTGACCACGGCGCCGATGGCACAGATTTCTTTGTCGAACATCACCTTGATGGTGCTGGAGTGCACCAGGGTCAGGTGCGGGGACTCCTTGGCCTGCATGCATGTGCGGATGTACTGCAAACAAGACAGGACGGGACATATTTAAAAGATCTGTGCATATTAAAGGTCCCCTATTCTGCAAAATCCACTTCTTCATGTCTCTTCTACATCAACATGTGTCCCCTCTTCTTCATGTCTCTTCTACATCAACATGTGTCCCCTCTTCTCCATGTCTCTTCTACATCAACATGTGTCCCCTCTTCTCCATGTCTCTTCTACATCAACATGTGTCCCCTCTTCTTCATGTCTCTTCTACATCAACATGTGTCCCCTCTTCTTCATGTCTCTTCTACATCAACATGTGTCCCCTCTTCTTCATGTCTCTTCTACATCAACATGTGTCCCCTCTTCTTCATGTCTCTTCTACATCAACATGTGTCCCCTCTTCTTCATGTCTCTTCTACATCAACATGTGTCCCCTCTTCTTCATGTCTCTTCTACATCAACATGTGTCCCCTCTTCTTCATGTCTCTTCTACATCAACATGTGTCCCCTCTTCTCCATGTCTCTTCTACATCAACATGTGTCCCCTCTTCTTCATGTCTCTTCTACATCAACATGTGTCCCCTCTTCTTCATGTCTCTTCTACATCAACATGTGTCCCCTCTTCTTCATGTCTCTTCTACATCAACATGTGTCCCCTCTTCTCCATGTCTCTTCTACATCAACATGTGTCCCCTCTTCTCCATGTCTCTTCTACATCAACATGTGTCCCCTCTTCTTCATGTCTCTTCTACATCAACATGTGTCCCCTCTTCTTCATGTCTCTTCTACATCAACATGTGTCCCCTCTTCTTCATGTCTCTTCTACATCAACATGTGTCCCCTCTTCTTCATGTCTCTTCTACATCAACATGTGTCCCCTCTTCTTCATGTCTCTTCTACATCAACATGTGTCCCCTCTTCTTCATGTCTCTTCTACATCAACATGTGTCCCCTCTTCTTCATGTCTCTTCTACATCAACATGTGTCCCCTCTTCTCCATGTCTCTTCTACATCAACATGTGTCCCCTCTTCTTCATGTCTCTTCTACATCAACATGTGTCCCCTCTTCTTCATGTCTCTTCTACATCAACATGTGTCCCCTCTTCTTCATGTCTCTTCTACATCAACATGTGTCCCCTCTTCTTCATGTCTCTTCTACATCAACATGTGTCCCCTCTTCTTCATGTCTCTTCTACATCAACATGTGTCCCCTCTTCTTCATGTCTCTTCTACATCAACATGTGTCCCCTCTTCTTCATGTCTCTTCTACATCAACATGTGTCCCCTCTTCTTCATGTCTCTTCTACATCAACATGTGTCCCCTCTTCTTCATGTCTCTTCTACATCAACATGTGTCCCCTCTTCTTCATGTCTCTTCTACATCAACATGTGTCCCCTCTTCTTCATGTCTCTTCTACATCAACATGTGTCCCCTCTTCTCCATGTCTCTTCTACATCAACATGTGTCCCCTCTTCTTCATGTCTCTTCTACATCAACATGTGTCCCCTCTGTGGAAAGAGACTCTGAAAGTTTCAGGAACAAAGATTTTCTCTCTTTTTGATCCATTTCTATAAAAACCTGTCTGAAAATGAGCTGATCAGATTTTGGCCACTTTATGATGTCATAGCGATGTGTTGTCTTGTGTAACCATTAGCCAATCAGTAACCAAGGTAACCCCCCCCCCCCCTTATCACCTGAATCTCCTCTAGAGCTCCATTGAGTTCTTTGTAACCAAATGTCTCTCAGAGGGGCGTGGGGAGGGGCTCCTTATTTTCATCAGACAGAGAATCAGCACTTTGGAAACAGGGCTGAACCAGAGGGGATTATGGGTAATGCTGCAATGATCTGTTTGGTGGTTCAGCCAATCAGAGACAGGTTCTGTATATGGGTTTGCTGTGTTGATGTTGAACTTTCATTTTGTGCAATCACCGTAATATAAAGAAACATAAAAAGTGAGGTGTGCAAAAGCCTTGCTGTATTAAAATAAAAGTACCTATACTGTATGGATACTTAAACATGCCATAACAAGTGGAATGTATGCACAGTAGACTTATTAAAATGCTTGCAGGGGTGCAGACAGGAAGGAACCCATCTCCTTGCAAATACTTTGGTATTATAGTTAATTTAAATCTTATTGCATGTCCCCTATCAAACTAATTTAGCTGAACTTCAGATGCAAACACATGTATCTCCTGAGGCTGCAGACCCCTGCCTCAACGCTATAAATATCCTACACAACAGCTGGACTCACAACACGATTAAGCGTATTAAATCCACCGAAGAATCATCCCACAGGCCATACGTCTATTAAACACCTGAACTTTTATAGAACATCCATAAACATTCAGTCGTTTGCATTTTGCTAATTATGTATCTAATATATCATTCCATGTACTTGTATATAGACTCTTCTTGCACATTTCTATTTACTTGCACATACAAAACATTCTCTTGCACTAGTTTATCTGTTTTATTTGTTTTATGTCCTATATATAAATTTATATATATATATATATATATATATATATATTCACGTTGCACTGTTGGAGGAGCCTGTGACCTACGTTTTTCATTGCCATATCTACACTGTAGCTAATAGTTAAAGAGTACATTTTAAAGGTCACCTATCAGGCTATTTTTAGGCAATAGCATGGGTCTCTCAGATATATAAAAATATGAAGTGTTTTGCTCAAAATACCAAACAGATCATTCTAGCCATGCCTCATATCCCTCTATTTCACTTCCTGTTTCAAAAGTGCTGATTTGGGTATAAAGCTTTAAAGAGGAGGGGTCTGAGCTCATGCGGGACCCGGCAGCTACCGTCTAAACTAAATGCTGCCGTGATGAAACGCCATATCATGGATTATCAAGGATCTGAAACAGTCTGGAGCTCAAAGGCTTTCTCTCTTGCCGGTTACACCACAAGGTGAGTTCCTTTCTACTTCCTGCTTCTTCACACACATGCTCTCCAGCACAGGTTAGCTCTGAGTGTTAGCGATGCTAATGTAAACACCGACCATATTACGTCCAAAACAGTCGGGCATTGTTTCTGATAGCAACGTTTCTGATTGGCCCGTGGGTCCACATTTCAGATGTTACGTCATATCGGACGCAAATCTGGATCAGCTCCGTTGTTCCCCGTTTTTAGAGATTTGGGTACGGAGGAAAAGAGAGAGGGGTTTATTTTCTGACGCTGCGTGAGTTCCCCGACACACCGGGGATTAGGGATGGGTATCGTTAAGGTTTTAACGGTACTACTACTTTTATCGATAGCGTTTATCGGTCCGGTCCTTTAACGGTACTCTTATCGGTTCTTTTGGAGAAACAAACAAAGTAAACTAACTAAAGAAATTGTGAACAAAACTTTTTATTTAAATTAAATACATAATATTTCACATCAAAAGAAACAATGTTTTAACAAACCGTATTAAATAATGTGATGACAGAACTGGAAACAGAATAGCTGAAACTTTAACAAACTAAATAACTCAGTTTCCTCTAATCATAACCCATGTTTGTATCATGGAGTTAACTCCGTGTGTTGCTGCTAGCATACAGAACACCTGACGTGGAAACGTTACTCGTGGGCGGGGCTACAGAGCTGCTAGAGAGACAGTCGAACCCGGTGCATTCCTCCGTCTGGATGTGGAGCACTTTTGCTAAATGTTTAGACACATAGCTCGTGTTACCGCCCTGACATGCTGAACACTTATTGCACTTTAGGCAACGAGCATCGAGACGGGTAACATTTAACCACACCTTGGAGCCCGTTCTTTCCGCCATCTCCTCCGTGTGTGTGTGTTGCTGCATGAAGCAGCTGCGTGTGTGTGTTGCCCCGCCCCCTCGCACACAGACGGGGGAGAAGGATCTCTCGCCTGGATTGGAAAGATCGAAAATACTAAAAAAGACGCTTTCTGCGTATTAGAAACGGAGTTGGCGACACTAAAACTGCAATATAATGTTTGTGTAGCAATAATACATATTTTTCACATGTCTCCAGCACCGATAAAAATACCGCTAACGTCGGAGCTTAACGGTACCACGGTCTTTAATAATTCAGCCCCGGGGCCCGTTTAATACCGGGGGTCGGTACCCATCCCCACCGGGGACACATCTTTATGTATAAAAGACGCATTTTGCATGATAGGTCCCCTTTAATGCAGAAATGTCATACAATGTCATTTTGAGCCTCTTAAATATTAAGATTTGCTTCATTTTTAAGCTTTAACGTAATATTTAAGTGAATATTTAGAGTTTTGGAAAATAAAGCCTAAAACTTGAAACCAGGTGTCAAGGGTTTAAATTGGGCTAAATGTTAAATGTTTTGCATAAAGCAAAAAACGGAATACTGCCAGAAAATATACGATTTGTTTTAAATTCAGAGGATGAGTATCATAGGAGGACGTACACTTTGAAGCAGATGTCTCTTGGCATAATGAAGTGGAATTCTTTGCCGAGTGATTTAAAGGGCTGTAAGAACATGTTGACGTTTAAGAAAATGTGTAAAGAAAGCGTAATCAGACCGTATGAAGTTGACTTTTGATTGTGTTCTGGTTTTATGTTTCAGTATTTCTAAGCAACTGTGACTGAAAGAATATTGCTTTTAAATAAGATTTTCTTCGCCCTGCTCCTTTCCACCATGCGCTATAAAAAAAAAAAACTGTAAAAGTGTAATTTTTTGTTTTAAAATAACTACCATGTGTGGAATAAACAAATAAATAATAATAAAAACCTTCTGGACATAGACATTGTCATTTCACAATTAAAATGTGGGTGGGAAATACAACAATAAAAACAGGACTGTCTCTATATCTGTTTGTGGACACGATGCAGACACAAGAGGAGACCCCCTGAGCCTCTGACCCATGGCTGATGGATAAGAACTGGATACAGCGTGGGAGGCGGGGTCTCGTTCTTTCCTATGAGAGCTGCTCATTGGCGCATGACGACAAAATGGCCCAACTTTTGAGAGCGAAACGTCACAGATTACCCATCATGCCTGGCTTTCAGAGCATGTGCCCCTTAAGCCCCGCCCCCCAAGCTCCCACTCTCGGCTCAGTCGAATGAATGGAGACAGAAAATAAATCTAGATTC
Organism: Pseudochaenichthys georgianus; assembly: GCF_902827115.2. Classification (NCBI taxonomy): domain Eukaryota; kingdom Metazoa; phylum Chordata; class Actinopteri; order Perciformes; family Channichthyidae; genus Pseudochaenichthys; species Pseudochaenichthys georgianus. The sequence continues at coordinate 40,611,962 of NC_047515.1, forward strand.
GACTTTTAGTGCATTTTACAACTTTAAGGACCGAATTATTCTAATAAGGGCTGTAAAATACTTCATACTGGGTAGTTTATTTAGTTTAAAAAAGTATCCGCTGATTTGCAGACATCTCTTTCCCCATGTTAGTCAATGGGGGAAAGTCTTTCTGGGCCCAGTGATGTCACGGACTGATACGGGAGTTGTAGTACCGCCGTTTGGACACAACGAATATCTTCATCAGAGTCCGGCGCACGTCCTGGGGGCTTGCTCTGACCTTGTACTGGATGAGGGGCTGGTTTCTCTTGTTTTCCTACGATACCGTTGTGATTGGCTGTGAATAAGAGGATATTTAGGACAGACCTATTTCTATTTATTATTTTTTTGTTGAGAAAGGGGCCGGAAATATCAGACGATTTTCTTCTCCCTGCTCCTTTTCGGGTACGGTGTGTTTACAGAGACATGTTTTGTAAATAATTGTTATACATTAAGTTGTGCGTACCATGAACGGAACAAAACCAACTGTCAAGGCTTTAAATTGGGCAAATGTTAAAATTGGGCAAATGTTAAACGTCAGCCGTCTAATAGTAGAAGCCTTCTGGACATAGACATTGTCATTTCACAATTAAAATGTGGGTGGGAAATACAGCAATACAAACAAAAGCTCTCGTCTATCTCTATATCTGTTTGTGGACATGATGTAGACTTAAGAATAGAATAGTATATATCTTTATTGTCATCATACAAAGTACAACGACATTTCTTTGGCAACTCTCACTGCAGTAAAAAGAGTGGTAAAAGCAGAGGTAGTAGCGATGACAGTGCAACGAGATACAATTCAATGTGCATATTTACACTTGCAGTCTAAAAACTTTAATGTACTATAAGTGTAGTGTATTTCCTAACCGTGTGTTCTAAGACAGGGTTACAGTAATAAGCATGAGCAGACCCCCCCCGAGCCTCTGACCTTGTACTGGATGAGCGGCTGCTGTCCACAGAGGAACTCCAGGCAGTGGCTGACCCTCAGGACGTGCTGCTCCCTCCACGCCTCCTCCTCCGGCCCGTGGGTGGTCAGCCACTTCCTCACCGCCAGCTCGATGAGCTCCGGGGGGGTGCAGGAGGACGACACTTTGAGACTGGCCGAGTCCTGCAACACAGGAGAGCAAGGACACACACACAGAGATCAGTTTGGGGGTTTAAGAGCGCTTAAATGTTATATTATTCAAAGGTTTTATGCACAATAGTTAGTAGTTGTGGCAATGGAAATATTAAGCCCTGGGCTCCTCAAACAATGCAACATAACTATACACATATATGTATTAAACAATAAGAATAGTGCAAGTGGCCACTTTGCAAAGAAATGCAGAAGACGTACATTATATGCACGAAGAAGAGAATAAGATAAAACCAGATTGTCACAATTAAATACTGTACGTTTTTTTTCATAAGAAATATATCAAATCAAGTTTTATTTATAAAGCACATTTAAAAACGATTTTTGGTCGAGTCAAAGTGCCGTACGTGTAATAAAAACACATTACTACAATCACAATAAAAGACAATCATTTACAACAGGAATATAAAAAACAAAAGTCGTCGCTCCGCTCTGACTCGAAGGCCAGGGAGAAGAAGTGAGTCTTTACCGAGGATTTAAAAACCCCCGGGGTCTGGGCCGACCTCACATGCAGGGCAGAGTGTTCCAGAGCCTGGGGCCAGCCGCTGCGAAGGCTCGGTGCCCTCAGTGGTCTTGGGCACGACCAGCAGCAGCTGGTCAGCAGACCTTACCGTCCACACAACGGCGTGCGTCGAAAGCTTCACCATTCGCTTTGAATGGGGTGACGTCACTTTTCGCCGAACTGCATTGTGGGAAGCGATGCGGAGCTTTGCTGGCGTGGCTTGCTGCAAAAGTCGAGCAATGTTTAACTTTTGAAGCCTCGGCAGAAGCGTCAGCCAATCGAATCATATGCCAGTACGAGCTCCAGCCAATCAAACCGCTGCTTGTGTGTCAGGGGATTCACGTGATTGGTTGGTGGTCGAGTTTCAGACACGCCCGCCGGCGAGCTTCAACGCACGCCGCTGTGTGGACGTGCCGTTAAAGCTCGGGCTGGGGTGTAGCGATGGAGGAGTTGGGCTATATAGGCCGGAGCCAGACCATTTAAGGCTTTGAAAACAAATGAAAGAAGTTTAAAATCAATTCGGAACCGTCACGCTTTTTGTGGCCAGTCAGAAGACGTGAGCTTCTAATGGAGTCCTGGTCCATACCCACATACCGAGCGTTGCAATAGGCCAGTCTCGAGGTAACAAAGGCATTCATAACCCTTTCTAGGTCTTTAAAAGATAAATACGACTTGGTCTTGGCCAATAGTCTTATTTAAAACAATTATTTTATTTAATATATGAGCTGTTGACAGCTGTTGTGCAGCTTGCAGATAATCTCAAACTGACCGTTATTGTTGCTATAAACAAAAAAAGAAACTCTCTTGGTGCCCTAATGGAGGCCGTGCTGCTGGATTAGGTAAATAAGTAAAGAGGAATGTTAAATAAAACTACAGAGAGAAGTTAATTGACCAGTTTTGGTTTATTTATAGTAAAAGTTATAGTTTATACACTCACATATGTTCACGATCGACAGACACAAGCGACGAATTAAGAAAACTCGCAATATTTTATGGAAAAATTGTGGAAATTGTTGTTTTGAGCCTTTTAATTATGGAGATGTGCTGCTTTTCTGGGTTTTCAATCAAATTAAAGTGAAAATATTTGGGTTTTAGACATTTGAAGACATCTTCTTGGATTGATGGACATTTTTCACCTTTTTTCAACAACTTCGAGACAAAACGATTGATCAAAAATCGGAAAAGCATTTGATATATGAACATTGTGAGTTGCAGCACAGATGTTAAGAAAGCGGCATGATAGAAAAACACGATAAACACACAAGACGAGATGAGGTAAATGGAGAAACGGGAAGAAAAGAATACCTAATTAATAACTGAGTCGGGTCCCAATAGACAGATTATAACACCTCAATAAAAAGCCTGCTTGTTTAAGAACCGAGTCACTGAGTTCATGCACAAGTGATCATTTGGCCATATGTGCGTCTGTGGCTAAATGAAATCACGTGTGCACTGAAACGCGAGAGCATCACAGACTGTATAAAGGTTGAGTGTGCACGCGTCTCCAATGTCAGTCAGAAATGTCCCGCTGAGGCTTCACACTATGTATAGCTCAGCGCTGACCCACTGCCTAACATCACATTACAAGTCCTGGAAGTTGAATATACATGTCATCTATTAAACAAATGGCACTAAAATATCCTGTGGGTATTTAAGCTTTTTGAACACGATTGAAATACTTCGACAGCATTATATTGTATGCTCTACCTGCTTTGACTCAACTGTCTTACTACTGTACGCATACTTCCTTCAGAAACATTTTTGCAAAAAGTGTATTGCAGTGTTTTTGCCATTACAACTAAAAGCTCAACTCAAACTCAAACATAGGCTTCGATATAAACAGATAGCAAAGAGAATGTCCTTGTTTCTGTCAGTGGGATTTATACAAGATGTCCTTTAAGTGCATACAGTCAACAGATAATCAACTGTCCGCATCGCTCGATACCAGGGGGTCAGACTCAAACACACAGTGGGCCAACATTACAAAGTGGGTGCTAGTCGCGGGCCGGACTGGTTCAATGTTTGAACTTATTGCACATATTAAAGCTGGAACTAACAAAGCTTAAATTATTGCCTATAAAAACAACATTAAACATTAAATAATCAGCTGCATTCATTTCTCATGGCTCTATCTGCAGCTTTTCCAGAGTCATTTCTTATGAGTACATTTTCCCACAGGCCAACAACAGCTTCAACAAAACTATTCCCTCAAAGAACAAACCAAACATGCCCTGTTGTCGTGAGAGAGAGTGCAGAAGGAAACATCCATTGAACTCAGTGTGCTGCTCTGTGATGCTAGTTCAAGCCAGATACATGAGGTGCATCTCACTTTGGTTAAATGGATTCCTTGCGTCGCTTACTTGCGTCGTTTCCTTACGTCTAGTCCCTCCCACCAGGGAAGCACGGAGAGACGCAAGGAAACCACGAGAAGCAGGGAAATGAGTTCTAAGAGCAATGGGACGTCCTTTCCTCCGGAGCGCAGCTGATCGTCTGACAGCAGCCAGATCGGTGCATGCGCTGCATCGTCCAATCAGTGAGCGATACACAGTAAGGGGGCGGGGCGAGTGTCTGAGGATTTCACTGGTCTGGTAGTTCCTCGATTATCGCTCCTCCGTTATCACTACTCGCTCCTCTGGCAAAAATAAAGCCACTGGGACGGTACTCAAGATGGCGCTGACAAATCAACTTCCGGTGATACCGAGGCTGAGGCGCGAGGAAATGAAAAACAACCGAAGTGAGACGCACCCTTGGCGTCTCATCTTGGGTGCAAGGCCATCAATGTTTGGGCTCAGGCTCTGAGCGGAGGAGACCCTCAGGATGGAGTGAAGGTGTGCGTGCAATATACCGGCGAGCCAGATCTAACAGGAATTAAAATATTATCCTGCGGGCCGAAATTAAATCTACCAAGGGCCTGATTTGGCCCCCGGGCCTTGAGTTTGACACATGTCCTCTAGAAACATCACTGTTGAGCCCTCAGCCTTTAAAGCAAGAGTATACACCTAAACCTCCGTCTGAGAGACCCGACAAGACCTCTGCCTGGAATCAGAAAACAGGCTTTTTATCATCATGTTCATCATTACTCATCATTACACTGTGTGTAGAGCTAGTGGTGGCTGCAAAGGATTGTTTATGACTCATAACGTGTGCATTAACTCCCAAAGTTTAAATGTTCTGAAAATCTTTCACAATATTGTGACACAATATTGATATGTACATATTCACTGATTTGCGTTTATCTTCTACTACCGACATGTATTATCTTTGATTTACTTCTAATTCATGTGCAATGTCTTTTTATACATGCTGCTGTGGTGAAAAAAGAATCTCAAATTGGGATCAATAAAGTATATCTTATTTTTATATTAAAAAGTGGGTAAATCAGTTGGACTTTGAGAGACCTGGAAGAACATTTCCCGACTAAACAATTAATCTTCAGGATAATTGGCTTATTATTGGATTTTTCCATGATGATGGTAAATAGACCTTCAAAGCTATATTTAAAGCCCTCAATTAAAACTTATAATATGACATTTGGTGCAGCCATAAATGCTCACACCGCACCGTGGTCATATTTGCGTTGGAACAATAAATCACACCCGCACACTTCCTGTCTGTAGTTTCTCATTGTGTCTGACCTCCCAAACAAGACTTCCTGCCAAAGTCCACCTGGGCGCAGTGGCACAGATGGCCTGTCTTTGTGTACAGTGTGTGTGTGTGTGTGTGTGTGTGTGTGTACAGTGTGTGTGTGTGTGTGTGTGTGTGTGTGTGTGTGTGTGTGTGTGTGTGTGTGTGTGTGTGTGTGTGTGTGTGTGTGTGTGTGTGTGTGTGTGTGTGTGTGTGTGTGTGTGTGTGTGTGTGTGTGATGTTGATCAAAGCTGATACACACAGGTCTGCAGGGACACAACCATCTGTTTTATAATTAAATACTTTTCTAACAGACGGAGACAGATGGACGGAGACGGTGGCAGAGTTTAAAGAAGGAAAGGAGAGTTGGTTTTAATCAGTGTGAGGGTCCCCTGAGCTGCCATGCTAATGTGTGTGTGGCATCGTTTCTCTGATGGTTTCTGACCCACTTAAGTGTTTGGAGCTGCCAACTGTGAGCAGAAGAAAGAGGCTGAGCTGCAGAGCACGGAGGAGTCACATGGATCATTTTACTCAAACAAGGTCATTGTGTACCCAGATGTGTTGTTGTGAGTACAGGTTTATCAATGAAGGGGTCTTGGGTAAATTAGGACAATTATGGGAGAGAGAAATACAAAAAAAGGACAAATAATTAGCCAGTATTCTTAGTAGGGATGTGACAAAATACAATCACCCCCTGTCTGAAACCAGATCCCAGTCTGCTCCGATTGGTTAGCTCTGTTGTGATTGGTCAACCGCTTAGAGATGTCCCGCCCCTTAGCCTATCACATACAATGGGCATTTTTTGTGTGTAAGTGCGTGTGGTACAGTGCGTGTGTGCGTGTGTACTTTTAATACTTGTAAATAAAACGTTTGGCCCGTCATTTCATTTCCTCATTGTAGCGACCAGAGAGGGGGGGGGGGGGATATATCCAGTCTCTGATAGTGTTACGTTGTTATGAGAGTGCTCTGATTCTGAAATGTATATACATATATGTGTCCGTGTGTGTCCACATCTGTAGCCTGTTATTGTCTCATGACACCGCACTGTGAATGAATCAAAGTAAATCTATAAGTGGTCATGAACACATCTGTCCATCAGACAGAGGGCTGCTGAGCCTCCTGTCATCATTAATGGACGTCTCTTTAAAATGACCGCTCAGAGGAGAGGAGTTCTCATTTCTCTAACCGCCTGCTGCTTCCTCTCCTATCTCCTAGGTTCCCCTCCTCGGCTCCTCAACTCGCATCTCCTGTGGGCGGGACTAAGTCTCGAGGATAGGAGTCGAGGAGGGGAGTTAGAGAAATGAGAAAGGCCCAATGTGTTGGAGCGCTAGCCAATAGAAGCATGAGTGTGTATTTTATATTTACTCCGTGCTATTTTTTGTTTGTTTTAAGTCTTTTACTGGTAACTGTATTCCGTGTGATTTCAATGTTGTACTATGTCTCGTCTTTTTATGCCAAACATTTCCCAAATTGGGATCAATACAGTACTTCTTATCTTAGTGTCCAACATGTGCAGCCCCCCACCTGAGACTGGTCCAGGTGGATGATGATCTTCAGGTCCACGGGCTCAGTGATGGCCGCCGCCCCAGCAGGGGGCTCCAGCTGGGGGGAGAAGCAGGCCTGCAGCCACTCGTTGCAGCTCATCATCTGAACCTGCTGCATGCGCTCCTCACTGAGGCGGAACATCTTACTGCGGAAGTCCTTCACCTCCTGGTCGTTCATGGCGTCCAGCTCATGGAGACCTACGGGTGCAGAGGAAAGGACATTGTTATATATATATATATGTATGTATCATGTTCTTGTTCTCTTTTATCCTTTCGCCTCTACTTGTCTTTCATCCTTTCTTTGTACAGGGTTCATACACTTTTTCACCAATGATTTTCCATGACCTTTACCTAATATTCCATGACCAAAGAGATTACTCTTTCTCAGCGGTTCCACTGGAAATGGTTTATTTTAACATGGAACAGGAAAATAAGGTCTGCATCTGAAACATGTCGTGCCTATCTGAAACAAATCAAATAGCTTACCAGCTTCTTCACGCTAAAGCAACTCAAATCTCTCACCAGCAAAACACCTTAACACGTCAGTTAAATGCCATTTTAAGTTTCATTACTATACGATACAGTATGTATTATCATTATAGTATTACTATTTCGGCGATTAGATAAAATATAAATTATATTTGATGCAACTTTAGTTACATTTCCATGACTTTTCCAGGGCCTGGAATTAGCATTTTGAATTTCCTTGACTTTTCCAAGTTTGTAATGACCGTAAGAACCCCGTTTATAACTAATGCTGTTGATGTTTTGTGATGTTAAGGGTGTGTCTGTTATCATCTGGCCCGGGGGCAACAGCTAGAAATTAGCAATGTTGGCTGAAGCTGCCCCATTTATGCACTAATGTGCATTCTCACAGATATTGAAGTGACTGTTATTTTGTACATATTGATTGTGGTGTTTTTTTATCTTAATGTGTGCATATGTATACGTGTCTGTTAAATGTGTATATATATAGGATATACATATTTGTATTTTTTGTATTTGGGATTGTGGGAAACGGTATTTCGATCTCCGTCTGTACACACAAACCGAAAGATTGACGATAAAGTTGACTTTGATTTACTGTTTTGTGTGACAGTTGATCAAAGGGGACTGTCCACGACGCCATAAACAAATCAACTCTAAAATGTTGTAACTGTCACTAAATGTTATCCAGCCTCGGACAGCCTCTCCTCATTGAGTAGATGCCTGTTTACTTCTGCGCATTGATACTCTAAAAAGAAAATAGTTCACACATCAAACCGCTAAGAACAAGTCTGTGGAGATTCTTGAGTAACCAGGTCAAGATCTTTTGAAAGAATTATGTGCATTTCTTGACCTTTTCTTAAAGGTGGGGAAGGTAATGTTGGAGAAACCAGCTCGAGTGCGCTAGAATTTGAAAATACGCAACTGAAAAAAAATCTGCCCCTTCCTTCAGCCTTCCTCCCAGAGCCCCTCCTCCAACACACACGAACGCGCACATGACCAATGAGGGCACGAGATAAGTTTGTGCCCCGATGGAAGGCTGACAGGCAGGTAGGCCATCCAGTTACTTTAGCCGGCTCAGATGATTGGTCGTGCTTTTTACAGCGCCACGGCTTCCACTGATGATATATTTGTATATATTAATTGTCAAAGCATTTCATGTATTCATTGCTGTCCGGATGTTAAGAGCATTCCATGGAATATATAACAAAAAGTGTTTCTGAAGTGATTTACCGACCCCACCTTTAACTGTTTTATTAAATATTGCAGAGGCTTACGAAACGCCCCACTGTGACTCACAGAGCAACACTTGAGGAGTGACCTCATTTTCAAATGCCACTGGCCTGAAGTACACCGGTTATAATATGATTTTTCAACACTGTTATGAATTAAGTGACAAGAAAAAAGATTGTCTGGAAAGAGACAATGTAGTTCAGTTTTTCAAATGTATTTATTTTGGCACTTGGAGCACCAACCATCAGTCAGTGTCTTTAAAAAGCGAGGCATCTCTGAGATAAATACCATGAACACTCGACAACGTACACCAACAGTCTATATTAATATATAACACTTGAATTAAGAGGAACTACTGCACTACCAGTATTGCATCATGAACAAAAAAACATCAACACATGCAAAATAACCAGGAAGGTCAGGATGAGGCATGTTTTTCAAAATAAAAGTACCAGAGTTACGGGGTGTTTCTCAATGTCAAGGAAGGATGCTCCAGAGCCACTATTTCAAGGATGCTACGTCATCGAGTCCCGCCGAAGGACTGTTCCAATGTCCAGGCTCCTTGATATTCAACCGAGGCCAGCGTCCTTCGTAGCGAGACATTTCGAGGCTGCGCATGTGTATCCTCCGCGGTCTTAAAATCCCCACAATGCTTTGCACACGGACCAATTCCCCCAAATCTGTGGCGGAAAATGTAAGGCGGGGCCTCGCATATGACACACACACACCTGCACACTTGCTCGCCTGTTCCACTCGTCGTTTTCCGAATGCCAGGAAGGATTCTTGCCTCGCTTCTGAAGGAAGTGACTCGGAAGACATGTCCTACGAAGGAAGCGTCCTTGACATTGAGAAACACCCACGGTATCCCTCTAGAGAGGAAGCTCAAGAAGAGGCATGTTTAAAAAATCAAAGTACCAGAAAGTAATTCAAAAATAAAAGCCACGTACATACTGTATAAAAAAAAAAAAAGGTACTCACTAAAACTATCTTTAAATCATATATAGCCCTACAGGTAAGTGGAAACATATGTTTTTTTATTTTAGGATGAAGATCCTAAAGTATCGGTGAACACAGAGCCCGTGCCGGTTAAAGAGCTGTCCAGCAGAAGCCGCTAAGTGAAGGGCAACATGAATGAATGCAGGAGCTTCGGCAGTCATTACACATGCACACACACCTGTGCTGCACCCGGCGCCACGCACTCGCCGAGTGGCTCTGAATGTGTAAAAGGGATTAAAGGCAGCAGACTCTCGTGGGATTAAAGCCTCTTGATTTTAAAAACAGCTGTGTGTCTCCGCTCCCCGTGGATGTGTTTCTGTCAAAAGGGTCTCTTTGGTAGTGAAGACAACATGTCGACATGTCATATGACCCTGAGCTCTGGACCACAGTATCTACACTGTGTGTGTGTGTGTGTGTGTGTGTGTGTGTGTGTGTGTGTGTGTGTGTGTGTGTGTGTGTGTGTGTGTGTGTGTGTGTGTGTGTGTGTGTGTGTGTGTGTGTGTGTGTGTGTGTGTGTGTGTGTGTGTGTGTGTGTGTGTGTGTGTGTGTGTTAGGGATGAACGATTAATCGATTTTTTTTTTAACATTTTTTTTTTTATTCTTGTGTGTCAGTCTTCCACACCAATCAGAAGTGCTGTGCTCCACATGTACCAGCCATTGTTAACCAATCAGAAGTGGCCCATGATAGCAGGTGATAGACAGATTGATCCAATCACCTGCCAAGTATTCTTGAAAGTGCCTGCCCTTTCCAAATGGCTTCCAATGGAGCTTCAGATGCTTTGGTGAACCATCTGCGTCAGGTTAGTACTGCTCCATCACGTGTTTCTATCACAGGGTGAATCTGAAACTGAAGCTTGACTTTAAAGCAACCCAACGGAAGCTTCATGTAAGTTTAGTTCTTTCACTCGTAGCTCGGGCTGCGGGGGTGCTAGAGACGGGAGCACGTTGATGCGACCTTCCTAGCCGGAGTCATGGACGCATTTTACAATAAACTTCCGTTGGGTCGCTTAAAAATAAATATCGCAAATCGAATCGTAAGATCTGTCAGAAGAATCACAATTAGATTATTTTCCAAAATCGTGCAGCCCGTGTGTGTGTGTGTGTGTGTGTGTGTGTGTGCGTGTACATCTGTAGTGAGTGTACTCGTGTGTCACCTCACGAGGTTAGGTGTGTGTGTTTGTGTATGTTTATATGCGTGTGTGTGTGTGTGTGACTGTACTTCTGTAGTGAGAGTGTGTAATCGTCACCTCACGAGGTTGTGTGTGTGTGTGTGTGTGTGTGTGTGTGTGTGTGTGTGTGTGTGTGTGTGTGTGTGTGTGTGTGAGACTATCCAGACGCGCCTGTGGGGTTCCTTTTGAAAACACCACTTTACGCGGACAAAAGCCTTGAGAGCGATCACGTCAGACCAAAGTGGAGCCAGGAGGAAGAATATCAATATCGTCTGAGTCTCTTTCAATTAGCCTCCGAGCCGCTTCCTCCCTCTTCAACTATCTGACTCTGCAGCGGCCTGACCCGAGGTGTCCCATCCTCCTGGGGTCAGAAGAGGGGGGATGTGTCCGTGTGTTGCTACATAACATCGTGATACAGATCGTGGTGCGCATGCATGTATCATACTTCATAGCAAGTACTTATTATGCGTTCTGATTCTTTGGTATGGAAGTTCCCTGAGATACTAGTTGTGCTACAAACACATGACAAAAAACATCAAAACACGATGTGCTCAGGATGAGGCATGTTTTTCAAAATAAAAGCACCACAGTTACGGTATCCTGGAAGGATGCTCACGAGAGGGTAGATGTTCAAATAAAAGCCCAGAACGTTAAACATTTGAACAGAAAGCTCACGAAGAAGCATGCATTTCAAAATAAAAGCCCCATATAGTAACTGTATCATAAAGGGAAGCTCAGAGCGAAGATTGTTTTTCAGAATAAGAGCTCCAGAAGGTTCCTTGATATATCAAATACTATTGCTTTTCAAACGTCAGGAAATAAAGGAAAGCAACACATCTTCACATTTCAGAAGGAGGAGCATTTTACCAAACAAAGACTACAATTATGTTTCAATTTAAAATGTAAAAGTTATTTTCTATCAATAAACTAATCTTCTCTGCAGCTCTTACTCGTTTTAAATCCAGGCTGAGGAGCTTTCTTTTTGCAGCTGCCTTATATTAAATCAAATAACTATTCAGACTTTACACTGCACTTGCACTCTCGTTTCTTATACCAGTCTTTAACTTGCTTTAATTGTATTTACTTTGCTTTTTAATTGGCCGCTTTTAAAGCACTTTGAATTGCTTCGTGTTCAAATGAGCTTTATAAATACACTTGCCTTGCAGCTATAGTAAGGACTGGGATACATGACACGCAGTCTAACTTAAGATCTTCAGAGTCAAGTATGTTCTCCTCTTACACACAAACACATATGGGGGAAAAGGGATTTCTACAAATGTTGAATCAGCGCAGCGGGGCTTTCCCACTGACGGACATAACACAAAGTGACAGGGATAGGAGACATGCGAGAGGCACGTCCAGTCGATGCTCTCGCCTCTCAGTCGGAGCCGCTGACAGCAGCCAGCTGCAGATCGACCACCGCTTTCTTTTTTTTAAGTTTCCGGAGAATGTGCTGAGTAGCAGAGAAACTCAGGAGGCGGCGCTGACGGCTTGTTTCAGAGTGTGGGGAAAGATTTACTGCCTCACTTACCAACTGCTAAGTGCCTTTTTTATTGGGAATGTCAAACAGGGACAATAGACGAATCAATCAGGGGGGGGGGGGGGGGGGGGGGGGTAATGTGTGTGAGAGCTCCTGAGATATAATGCTACTTTGAGTTAAAGGGAACGTCTTAAAGGTGAGGAGAATAATGAAGGAGAACTGAACTAACACACTGACGGTTTGAACACGTTGTATGGCCGCATCCATCCTGACAAGCCGTCCTCAGGTCGGCCGATTGAACAGACGTTTAGCCTCGTCATGGACGTTTATAGAGATGAAGAGGGATATCAAAGGTGTTCCTTAATCCTGGTCTGTGATTCCTATATTATGAAAAGGAGATTCTAAAATAGGAAATATGCCTAAAGTCTGATGTTTTAATATCTAACTGTTGGTTTGTATTAGGCCCGTCACATTGAATTAATCGCACATTTTTTAGCTGATCCAAGTGCACCTTAAAGGGATACGTGTTCAACATGGTAGGGGATGAATAGGACGGCTTTATACAAAATGTATGTTTATTATTATTGCTATCCAAAACAAAGAAAAATGTAAGTTATTTAATAATTCATCAGGTAATCGGCCTGCA
>NC_047515.1:40624997-40634997 GCF_902827115.2 Pseudochaenichthys georgianus
CTGACGCCGCTACAAGAGATATGCAAATACATCCGATGCTGATGTTTGTCTGCATCGACCACCACGACTCTGGGTGAACGCGTGTCTGCTCGGCGTCTCTCGGCAGCAAGGTGAGGCGCCACAGATCCTGTCCTCTCTTGTTTATCACGCTCCAGCATCAGTGGAGAGTCTGCTGCTCATGTAAAACTCCAACTGATCCTGACGCTTCGAACCCGGAGTGCAAAAAGACCTGGCAGAGCACCAAGAGGAACTGTTGGGAAGACGAGGGCCGACAGGGGAAAACACACGAGGAGAATTAACAAATGAGCTCATGTGCGAAAGGAAAAATGATTAGAATGAAAGCAGCAATGTGTCAAAGTTAGGGAGTGTGAACGAGGAAGCAATATCTTCCACGGGCCACGGGTGATGTCAAGGTTTGAGCGAGAACAAACACACTCCTATGACCGACTAACGCTGAATGCTCGGCTTGTCTGCTCATGTGAACAATGGGGCATTTGGGGCTTTGGTTGCAATCAGAGATAACGAAAACCTTTCATATTACATCATGACGAGAGGAAGAAGAGGTTTAGTCGAACACCCTCCTTTCGGTTAGAAAGAACGGAAACAAATGGAACCCAATAAAAAAACAAAATTATCACTACCGCACACTTCCACCAGCAGAACCTGGGAAATTGGGAAAACACTGTTTTACTCAAAGCCACTTATGCTAACATCCACATCACAACAAAGAAGCTTCGCTCAGAACGCAACTGAATATTATTCATAACAGTCCCCAACTGGAGACTGCGCCTCGGCGGTGCACTAGCCAAGCACACATTTCCAAAACAGATATGGATCTTATCTATTCCACATTTCGGATTCGAATACCCTCAGATTTTTTTAAAAATCAGTTTATATTAACGCATCTAAAAAAAAATCATATTGAACGTATGTTACAGTATTAACCACATTAACAAGGACTTTCAAGCATTGTTCTTTTATCTCAGACACACAAACACACACACACACACACGCGCGCACACACACACACACACACACACAGTTTGGTACTAGTGCTGTCTCTGGTAATTTGAGACCGGAGGGGACTTTTCTGAGGAAAGCAGCTCAAAGCTAAGTGAGAGCAGCTGATGTTGCATCATACTTCAAACATTCTTCAAATTAACAATATGTCAAAGGCTATGCGCTCTCCAACACACACACACACACACACACACACACACACACACACACACACACACACACACACACACACACACACACACACACACACACACACACACACACACACACACACACACACACACACACACACACTTAGATCTGCTTTATGATAAGTTATAACCCCAGCACCTCTACAGATGAGTCTGTGTGTGACACACAGGCTGATCTGAATGCTATCCCACCAACCTTTCAAAATGCACCATGGGAAATAAGAGCAACTGGTACCAAAGAGCCTTTTCGATACGATTCCTAATCCACCAAACTCTATTATCATAAGGTTATGTTCTGAGGCGACAGGGGGGCGTTGCAGATGTTTCTGAAAGTTCGAGGCCAGCTGTTGGAATGTTTTCCCACCACATGAAGAGGCAAGGGCAGCCACACTGTTGGCTGCCCCCAATGGGTCACGTGACCCGGGTCATGTGACCGAGAGAAGAACCTGACCGGTGGGTTTGGCAGCTGACCGTCGCCGCCGCGGTCATCTCAACCAGAGCCACTGATCTGAGGCCAGAGAGGAGGCGACCGTCAGCCACATCAAACACACACAGCCTCCCACTCAGTGTGCAGGGCGGACAGACTGAGATCACACACACAGATGGACACACACACACACACACACACACACACACACACACACACACACACACACACACACCAATGTGCATGCATGTGTGCTGTAGTTCAACGTAGTGATATGCATGTTTTAACATTTAAAATCCTGCAATACGTAGAAAAATCCTGCAATATTTTTATTTTATTGCTAATGTGTACTTTTCTTTATTTTCATTTCATGCCTTCTTTTACATGCTACTACAGTATGTCACATGTGCTGCCACCGTACATTTCCCCGATGTGGGACTAACGAAGGAATTCTTATTCTAATTCTGATCCTGAATATCATGCTCAGTAAATCAATCAATCAGATTGTACATACATTGATATCACAAATGTATCTAAGGGGGCATACCAGTGTCTGACACCCTCTGTCATCAGACTCTTGCCGTGCACAACTTTGGGAAGAGAAACAGAGGGGGGTCCTTCTACCAGGAGAGACATAACTGCAATAGATGTCGCGTATGTAAAGATGAAAAAAAGATAATAAAAAGTACAACATAGACAATCCAGATGACAAAATGATAGTGTTAGTGATCAAAAGGTGCCGCACCGGGCAGGACAGCTGTGCAGCACCGACTTGGAGGATCCAGACTGGAAACCTGAACCACGAGAGACACAAAAACCCTTTGATGATGCTCTGGATGCTGAGTTAGTAACAACGAGCCCATCTCTTCCCTATCCCTCTGGCTGACCAAAGCTCTGTTTTACTGATCATTTGATTGATTTGTAAAAGAGTACGTAAGAAAAAGCCCACTTCTCTGACAGCAGGGCAGGTGCTCAAGCTCTCCTTAGGGCCTTGCTGTGCACATGCGATGCCAACTGGAAGCCTTATCAAAAAGGTCTTTAGACCACTTTTAAATGTTCAGAGGGACATGTCTGCCTCACGAACACACACTTTAAGGCCTGTTCCAGAGAATTTCATTTCATTTAATTGTTTATTTGAAGAGGGACAAAGCACATTAATGAACACTTAAGACAAATAATGCTTCAGTCCATGTAAACATTTATAAATAAAACACGTCTTTTAAAAGACTTAAAATAGTCAAAACTCATAAATTGTGTTTTTCCAGGATGGTACAGTGGTGGTATGACTTTGGCTTTCTGTCAAACACCTTTTAGCTCTCTTGAACAGCTGTGGGATAGAATCACGCAGTGGAGGTAATGGTATGACTTTGCAGCATTGACAGTTAAGAAAGGTCTGATTTGTTTAAAATGTTGCAAGTTGAATTTAATAGTATTTGATACTTTCTTGATACGTTTCTTAAAAGTCAAGTTCGAGTCCAGTATGACTCCAAGATACTTGAAGTGGGGGATTAGTTCTATTTCTGATCCGTTTAAAAACACGTTGGATCCTTCGATTTTGACTGGTCGTTTACTGAACATCATGCATACTGTTTTTTTGTACGTTTTAACTGTAAGCACATGTTGTTCAACCGTGTTGAACCTTGTCCAAAGCATTTGAGAGACAGGATGAGATTATTTCAGTATTTTTCCCGTGTATAAAGATGACCGTATCATCCGCATACATTTGCACATTCAACTCAGGACATACATTAGGCAAGTCATTTATGTACAGGGAAAAAAGTAAAGGTCCAAGAATGGAGCCTTGTGGAACCCCAACAAAAAAACACAATGTTTTCTGTTCGATAAGTAGGACTTGAGCCAATTAAGTAATAAGTAAGCTGTAGGAACACTTGGTGGTCAACAGTGTCAAAAGCCTTCCTGAGATCAAGGACGACAGCACCGACATATCGGCTCGTGTCCAACCTTTTCCACAAAGACACAATTAGCTGTCTCAGTGGAGTGGTGAGCACGGACACCAAACTGCATTGGGTGGAGTGGAGCGAAACCTTTATCTAAATGTTTGGTGAATAGGAGTAACATTTTCTCCACGCTGCTATCACTAGATATGACATATTTAAAGTTTACCTGTGGGAGAGCAAACAGGTGCAAACTGGGTATTATTTAAACCAACAAGGTCAACTGCAGCTGATTTGTTGGAGGCCAGCTCGGCTCTAAGTGATTGGTGTTGACAGACACGTCTAAACATCTCCACAGTTAGCTGCTAATTAAGATTAAAGCCTCCTACATGGCACCGACAAGCAATTTAATATAAGTGAGTAGTGTGGCTGTGTGTGTTTCTTGGACTGTGAGAGAGGGCTGTAAGACGTGACGCAGAGCACTACTGAAAGAGTGTGAAATATCGTGGGACATTACATTTAATGTCTGGACTCAGCCAAATCTTAAACATGTTCATGTAGAAAACCAAACACTCCTCCTCACATAAGCGTCCGGTCCAAACTCTACGGAGGACTATTTTTTGTCTCGTCTCGTTCCGAAGGTCTAAGAGCACCATTTATTCACGATAAAACATAAATATAACTAATAATAACCGTTATGTTGTGTTCGGGTCTCCCGTGACCCGTTTCAAGTTAAATTATATAATAACTAGGCTCTAGTTTATTTATCGGAACAAGGCTTCATGATACCCTCCATAGCAGATATATAAACACTACCAAACAGATTTTGGTAATGTTTGCCAAGTCTGAAGGTCTCTAAAAAAGAAAGTGTATCACTTGGTGTTGGGGTTTGGGGAGACCCAGCAGAATTGTTTTGGGTCACTCAGGGTCAAATTTGGCCCAATCAAGATCCATCTTTGACTTTGGACGCCCCTCCCCCGCCCCCTTCATCCACTGTAACAATAATTGTTCGCAACATGCACCTGGTCTCCCCTCCCTCTGCCCCCCTCCCCCCACGGGAACTCCACCTTTCTCAAAGAATATGCACACGAACACTTGAACCTGAACTCACACGTGTGCAATATGTGGTGTGATGTGTTTTGGGCCATAGAATACACTTAAAACAGGATTGTACGGTTATGAATAAATTATAAGTTAGTTATGATGTAGTTCAAACAATATTGGATGATAGTCATTTGTTTGTGTGTTTTGGACCCGCAAACACCATGGCAGCTTTCGAAACAACACAAGGGTTACGATCTCGGCATAAAGGGGCCCTAGTATGCTTTTTGCAGTTTTCCCCTTCCTTTAATGTGTGATAAAGGTTGGAGTGCATGTCAATGGTCTGCAAAGGCTAAAGTTACGCCTCAAAAATGCCTCCATTGGTCTACTTTGTTTACTTCTGTGACATCACTATCGAACACTTGCGCTCCTATTGGCTAGCGCTCCAACACATTGTACGTGATAGGCTAAGGGGCGGGACATCTCTAATCTGTTGACCAATCACAACAGAGCCAGCCAGCTAACCAATCAGAGCAGACTGGGCTCTGGTTTCAGACAGAGGGTGAAAAGAGGTGCTGCAGCACAGGCAGCATGAGAGAAATAAAGATCTTTTTGAACTTTAAACCATGGAGACATGTAGAGACACTGATATGAACCTGAAAAGGAGAATAATAGAGCCCCTTTAAGATGTTTTTTAATGACTGGATTTTGTTTAATTTCCTGCAATTAACATTAAAGGGCCCATGTCATGCTTTTCTGGTTATCACCCGTCCCCTTGTGTTATGTAGCTTGTTCTGCATGTAAACGGTCTGCAGTCACAAACCCTCAAAGTACACCCTGTAGCGAGTAAAACTCTAACACAGGAGCTCCAACAAGCCGTTTAGGACAAAGAGTGAATACACACACTTTACAGAGATGCAGTTTGAGAAACGAATGCGAGTTTGGAGAATTGCACAATATAAATGTATTCTAGTAGACCTCAACAATGGAACTATGATCAGTAGAAATGGCCATGACACGGGACCTTTAAGGAAATAGTACATGCCAGTATTTCCCATCACGGGGTCATGATATAAATCTTAAGGGTGAACAAGAAACAAAAAAGCATGTTTTTGCTATTTTCCTCTTATCTTCTGCTTTTGATTTCTGTAATTTGACAGCAAATTCCCCTGTACGCTAAAATAGATTTATGTTAAACTAAGAAAAACCGGAAGGGTACTTGGAGGGTACAGATTCCTGCCAAGGCCGTTACCATAAGAGAACAATTAATAGACTTCTTCCCGAACATTCAGATCCACTCCAAAGTGTAATGGTTTCTTCCTTGACCCATGCTACACCCTTTCAATGGCGCTTCGTGTTAATATGACAGGTTGCTTATTCCGTATTCTTGCTAACAAAGAAAAGAAAAAAACGAACCTTAAAACATTCTTTCTTTGTTCGGAGCCAAAAGCGTCTTGGATCTCAGTTGAAAACTCTACAATTTCATTTCATTTCATTTCAAACCTTTATTTATACAGATCAAATTAAATGTATACGCCATCTTTGATCATCTTTTGAAGGAAAACACGCATCGTAGAGATGATATCTGCGGCCTACAAGTTCTGACAAATGCCTTAGAGCAGGGGTGTCAAACTCAATTTCATTCCGGGCCACATCAGCATTATGGTTGGACTCAAAGGGCCGGTTGTAATTTTAATTATATATAAATATACATATGTAAATATATAATATATATTAAATAATGTATTATATTACATTGTTGGCCCTGCATTGGATTATTATCAGTTCTGGTAATATCTTCCTAAATAACTACGTCTAAAAGCAGAAGTCTAGGGCAAATAATTGAAAGCAAATATTCAACAATTACACCTCTTGTATTGTATATTGTATTATTTGCAAGCTCTTGCGGGCCACATAAAATGAGGTTGCGGGCCGGATTTGGCCCCCGGGCCTTGAGTTTGACACCCCTGCCTTAAAGGAACACCATTCTGAATCCAGCGAGGAGTATTTGAAGAAATCAGGTGAGAGTGGTTCTGTTGTCGAGCTCTGACCTATCGCCCTCTTGTGGTCTGTTCTCTGTATACAGTAAGATGGTGGAGAGAGGTGAGAAGTATAGTCAGATCACACAAACACCCAGATACCATGTCTGTGAGAGGTGAACATGTTATTGTTGCAAGATGAAAGGAAATGGATAAGTGTGTGAACCTAAACCTGGTTGAGATCGCTCGAGTCACGCCGCCACCACTTTTAGAAATGGCATTTTTTTAAATAGAACAAAACAGGTTTATTTGAAAAATGGGAAAACATGAAATGCAATGTCAATATTGAATAAATTACTTACCAACATAAAACCAACCTCCTTTGTCTTCACCATAAAACCTGACATGAAACCGAGCACTAGAATTACAATGATTTGCTTTTATTGAAGCAATGTTTCCGCATGTTTAAAGTCTTCATGGTGTATTGCTCTCATTGTACGGCGATTTGAATACAAGCGTCCGCTAAATGAAATGCAGTAATGTAAAATATGTATGTCTGTACCTGTGTGTTGCTAAGCAGCAGACTATCTAAGTGAGGGATCTGTCCAAAGCTTATTTTACAACAGATGCAGAAACATGCACACACTGCAGTCCTTCTCATCCCTGGACAACAACAACAACAACAACAATCGAAGCTGTTAGCATCTTGCGTGTTACTCCATTTCCACCCGGTCTGCAGACCCTTCCCCTCTCGTGCCCCGCTCTGCCGTGACAGACGTGACAGTTATTAATCACATTTTCTTCCGCCTATTAGCGACCGGACCCGGGATGCAAAGGGGCTGCTGGTCGGGAGCCGGGGGTCTGCGGCTAAAATTAGAGGCCGGCTCAATCAACAGCCTGATTTAGTGGCAGCAAGTGTGTGTGTGTGTGTGTGTGTGTGTGTGTGTGTGTGTGTGTGTGTGTGTGTGTGTGTGTGTGTGTGTGTGTGTGTGTGTGTGTGTGTGTGTGTGTGTGTGTGCGTGCGTGTGTGCGTGCGTGTGTGTGTGTGTGTGTGTGTGTGTGTGTGTGTGTGTGTGTGTGTGTGTGTGTGTGTGTGTGTGTGTGTGTGTGTGTGTGTGTGTGTGTGTGTGTGCGTGCCGTCTGAGTGCTGGGGCAGATCTGAAGACTGATCCCACTGGATTTCCTGTTCCTGCTGGACACTGATTCTACTTACCGTCACTGAGGAAAAGCTTCTTCTTCTGCAGCTTTTATTTTTTATTCTCTGTTATTGTTAAATATCAAATGATATAAAAACAACCCACCCATCCTCTAACAGACACCCATTCCCCAAAACATCAGCCCCCCCTCATTAAACACGGCACCCTGCAAGCAGTCAAGCGGAGGCGGCCTTTGACCTTTTAAAAAGCCGGGTATTAGCTACCTTATCAGTGCCACGCTCCCCCTGTCACCCCATCCCTTAGCCACCCCAAATCTTGAGTTATAAAAATAACAGAGTGAGAGTGGGGGGGAGGGGGGGGGCTGACTCGGGGGTGCAGGGGTGTGTGTGCTGGCTTCTCACATTGCGTGTAAACCCCACCGGCCGGGGGGTTAGTTGGAAACAAATGCAGAGCTGAGTCTGATGGAGGTGTGTGGGCCGGGGGGGGGGGGGGCGCCAGCTCGAGCTCGGGGGGTGCTATGGAGGTGAGGCTGAAGTCAGGTCAGTGTGTGTGTGTGTGTGTGTGTGTGTGTGTGTGTGTGTGTGTGTGTGTGTGTGTGTGTGTGTGTGTGTGTGTGTGTGTGTGTGTGTGTGGGCCCGTGTGCGTTTGTGTGTGTGTGTGCCTGTTTGTGTGTGTGTGTGTGTGTGTGTGTGTGTGTGTGTGTGTGTGTGTGTGTGTGTGTGTGTGTGTGTGTGTGTGTGTGTGTGTGTGTGTGTGTGTGTGTGTGTGTGTTAATAACAGAAGGATTAAGGTCACGAGGTGCAGGTGAACTTACTTTTACTCTTGCTATAGCTTTAAACGTCTTCACGCCTACAATATAATCACTCTATTGTACTTTTTACTTTATACACGCACACACACACACAAACACACACAGGCTCGCACACACACACACAAACAGGCACGCACACACACACACACACACACAAACAGGCACACACACACACAAACGCACACAGTCAAACACACACACACACACACACACACACACACACACACACACACACAAACAGGCACACACACACACAAACGCACACGGGCCCACACACACACACACACACACACACACACACAAAAAAACAAGAAAGAAAATATAATATCAAGTAATGTGATAATGTACAGCCTCTTGCTCACACGCCACACACACACACACACACACACACACACACACACACACACACACACACACACAAACGCACACGGGCCCACACACACACACACACACACACAAAAAAACAAGAAAGAAAATATAATATCAAGTAATGTGATAATGTACAGCCTCTTGCTCACACGCCACACACACACACACACACACACACACACACACACACACACACACTTTCTCCTTTCTTTTGAGTCTCTGAACTATAACATTATTAAAGGGAGGTCGAGGAGGCTGCAGAGTAAATGTCACTCTACCCTCTGCCCTCCTCCCTCCTCCCTCCTCCCTCCTCCCTCCTCCCCTCCTCCCTCCTCTCTCCCCTCTTTCCCCCTCTCTTCTCCTATCTGGCCTTCTCTGTGCCCTCTCTCCTCCTCATTCCTCTTCAAAGACCGGGCATAGAGGGAGGAGGCGGAGGAGGAGGACAGTGGCCTTGAATGCCCACTCCCAAGCCACAACATCTCTCTCTCTCACACACACACACACACACACACACACACACACACACACACACACACACACACACACACACACACACACACACACACACACGGTCTACATTCTTTCGACAAGCTGCAAAGTATTAATCATATTTTCCCCTTTATTTACAAAAACTTGACTGAAATTATCGGACGTTTTTTTTAACTCAATGCCATGTTTCCGTTTGTGTATGAGAGAAAAGCCGTTTGTAACATCTTGGCGAGAAAGACCAGATGAGAAATCCATTATTGTGGTTGGCATTTTGGTCCTCTCTCAAATAAACGAAACAATATCCCTTTTACAAAACAGACCTGACTAAAATGGCCATTGTGAACTTTGTCAAAAAATGCATTATTTAAGACTGTACCTAAAGCACAAGAGTCACATGTTAAAAGCGTACCTTTTTCAAAACGTCAGCATTTCATTTTAAAATAAAATATGCAGAATTTTTCTAATAAAACATTTCTTATTCATATATTTTTGAAAAAGCATTTCATTATAATATCCTGAATGCAGAGCCTCTTTAAACATTTTTAAATCAGCTTCGTGACACAATACATATTATTATTTAAATTATTTATTTGGTTTCTCCACAGTCTATGATTTAATTTC
>NC_047515.1:40637497-40830404 GCF_902827115.2 Pseudochaenichthys georgianus
TGGAAACACAGTCCGCTCCCTCTCTCTGTCTCTCAGGATTACTTCCTGTCAGCAGTGTGACAGCTGTGTACATCTGGCTGTGTCGGGCCTCTTACAGCTCCATCCACACGTCGTCCCGCCGGGGTCTGGGCCCCCGGACTCGCTGCCACTGCTCACCTCATTACCGAGCGAACCACACCTCCATCTGTCCGAGTAATATCTAAATCCTGCTGCAGATTAGCGGGGAGTCATGGGGGAGGAGGGCAGAGGGAGAGGAAGAAACTGGATCCTGGAGGAAGGGTTCATTAAGGATCTCTGGGGCTGTGCTGTGGCGGCTGCTGTGGCGGCTGTGGAGAGCGGTGGCATGTCGGGGGCTTGTGTCTACTACTGTACTCTGTGCATGTGTGTTGAGGGAGAGAGAAGCAGAGAGGGTGTAGTCATGGGATCATATAATCCCTCCATGATGATCTAAAATGTCACGAAAGCATTCGTTTTTATTGCCCAAAAACTACTCAAGAGTCCCCTTTCCTGTAGTGTGTAATATTTGTGTGCATGTAAATGGTCTGCAAAGGATAACATCCCTGTGTTTCCTCCAGAGGGAGTTTCTCTTCCACTCTACCTGAAACGCCTAACCCAACGCTAATAGTGACATCACTAGGTAACACTTGCATTTCTATTGGCTAGCGCTCCAACACATTGGTCGTGGGACTCCACTAAGTGGTTGACCATATGACAGATCCGGGCAGTTAACCAATCGGAGCAGACTGCTCTGGTTTCAGACAGAGGGTGAAAAGAGATGCTGCAGCACAGACAGTATGAGACAAATAAAGAGCTTTTTGAACATTAAAGCATGGAGACGTGTCCCAGGAGAGACACTACGTATGAATATGTTGTCTTCATTATGGTGAACATAATGTGTGAAACATCTCTCCCTTCCCTTCTTCACAACTGCTACTGCTGTGGACATCGCATGGTTTTTGGACTAGCAACGTTCTTATCATCCAGACAGATTTTAAAGTTATCAGCCAATTCAAGAACACACTGTAATGTCAAGTGAGGAATGTGTGTAGGCTACACAGAGAGGAGGCAGGAAGGAGATAGACAAAAGAGGCTGTGAGACTCGGATATTTATTAAACATGTATGACAATTATCTGTTACTGTCCTCACCAAAGACACACACATTATTACTACTTTATAAATCTTATCAGGACTTTAAAAAAATGATTTTGTTCCATCCCCCCCTCTAAAAGTCCTATGTTGACACTGACAGTGTTCGTGATCATCTTGTGCCGGCGTTGCAGATGTTCAGGATATTTGGTGCCATAGCGCCATCTGGTGTTGAAAATAGCATTTTTAAAAAACCTTATTTTTAGACATTTTTTAATAATATTATATGATTATTTAATTTGGTAGTGATTTCCAAATACCAACATTATTTAGGAATATCTACCGAATCAAAATCACATTTGAAAAAATTATAATTTCTACGTTTTTGTTTTAAAGTGCATATACTCTAATGGCATTTTAATATGCTTATACTATGTTAGTTAGAGTTGTTTTGTTCCTATGTTTGGCCTGTTTGATGTTTGCATTTCTTTTGTTGTCCAGGAACATTTACCACCACAGAATTATAATAAATAAATAAATAAAAGTTCAATTCCAAAGGTTTATTGTCATAGCCTGGTAATAAAGAATGCATTTTAATGTATTTCTGTTGTTAATTATAGTTATTTTTTGTTATGTTTGACCTTTCTTTACACTTCAATGCCTACACACGGAGATGTTCTTATGTTATCCAAGGACCTTTTCTTATAAAAAGACAAAACAAAAATAACGCCCAGCAGCGCCGAAAACCCAAACCTGTTATACTTCTTCTCCGTCTGTTTTGTCTTTTACACAGTTGTTGATGAAATGGTCCAAGATAGGCCGTGGGAAATAAAAATAAACAAATGAAATGTCTGGGCTAAGCCTACAAACGACAAAAGACTACATAACCCAGTAGCACTTGGGGTCTTGCAGTTGAAAGGTCGTGTCGCCTCAGTGAGGTAATAACAAACATGGCGGCGCTCGGTACAGCACGGTGCTTATTTCGGAGATACTCCTGGGTGAAAAATGTCCAAAAAAGCAAGCAAATGTTGGTCAAATGCACCGCCAGGACGCTTTGTAGTGGAACACAAGATAAAGGTATGTTTTAATGTAACTGAGACGATTGTATTTGCTTTATTTTCTTAACTAAAACACTGACCTTGTGGCGTGTTTCGTTAGCTTCGATATTTCCAGTGTCAAACTCGCTTAACGAATCAGACAGTTTAAGATAGCCTACTCTGTTTGGCAAAGGTTTAACGCGTAGAAGGTTTTTTAATGTATTTTCAAAGAAGTATTAATTCATATCTATGTATTCGGCAATACTTTAGTTGATGTAGTGTTAATAGCTTTGCAGTAAAGTCTGGTATGAATGGTTCATGTGCGAGCTGTCCATTGCGTTACCATGACATTACAACCGTTAACAACCGTTAATTTCAACGAAGGATGATTTAATTATTTCAAAGGCCTTATCGGCATATGCACAGTTGGTACAGTGTAGACATGGCAATGAACATTTTAAGTCCCAGGGTGCTCAAACAATGCAACACAAATATATATATGACAATAAAAAAAAACATTAAAATAGTGCCAGAAGAAACAGAGTAGAAATGAAATAGTGCAAGAGAATAATGCAGAAGAAGTCAACTATACATGTCAAATAAAAACAATAGGCTACATGTTGCAGAGAATAATGGAAGTGACCAAGTAAATGCAGGAGTCTACAGTATATACATGTCAATAGAATAAGATGAACAAGAACAGAATGTAAAATGAAATACTGCACAATGGAATAAATACTGCTTATTGTAGAATTAAATAAATGTGTGGGATGCAAACAGATCAATGCTATGTTGTAATGAAGGCACTGCACTGAGCTCAGCTGTTCTTCCTGCGGGATAAAACTGTCCCACAGTCTTGTAGTCTTTGTCCAGTATGGAAGGCAGGAACTGGAGAAATGAACCATGACAGTTGACTTTACATCACAATTGTTGTTGCAAAGTGTATTGAAATGAAAATGAAAATCTTCTGATTAACCATCCATATGGAAGAGGCCTATGGCTGAAGGAGCTGAACAGTGTGGACAGGGTGTACAGCCAACTATGTAAACCACACATGTCAAACTCAAGGCCCGGGGGCCAAATCAGGCCCGTGGTGGATTTAATTTCGGCCCGCAGGATAATTTCTAATTACTATTAGATCTGGCCCGCCGGTATATTGCACGCACACCTTCACTCCATCCTGAGGGTCTCCTCCGCTCAGAGCCGGACCCCAAACATTGATGACCTTGCTCCCAAGATGAGATGCCAAGTATCTGAGCTAGCATCACAGAGCAGCACACTGAGCTCAATGGATGCTTCCTTCTGCACTTTCTCTCACGACAGCAGGGCATGTTTGGTTTCTCTCTGAGGGAAATAGTTGTTTTGAAGCTGTTGTTGGCCTGTGGGAAAATGTGCATTAAGTTCATTTCAATATGTTTTGCAATAAACATTGAACCAGTCCGGTCCTCGACTAGTACCCATTTTTTAACCCATTTGAGTTTGACACCCCATATGTTGCATTAAGTGCTTGATTTGTGTAACTTTCTCCACAGCCCTCTCAGACAACACGAAGCCCCAGTTCACCGATGCAGCCGTGCAGGACCTCCTGACCAGGATCACAGGCCTGGACCTGGAGAAAGTCTTCCGGCCCATCAAACAGGAGCTGAAGCCGCCAACATATAAACTCATGACTGACGAGCAACTGGAGGAGGTGCCTTTTAAATAAACCATAATGTCCTCTGTCAAACATGTGCTTATGTATTTGTTTATTCCACACATGGCAGGTATTTTAAAACGAAACATGTACCCTTATACTGGCTTTTATTTTTCTATAGCACATGGTGCAATATTCTTTCAGTCACGGTTGTTTACAAATACTGAAACGTTTGTGTTTGTGTTTCCAGGCAGTGGAGTTGGCCGAAGAGCAGGCGAAGAAGATGCTGCAGATGCCCCCCGTCCTGCCGGAGAGGAAGCCCATCGACGACGTGCTGTCGGAGGACCAGATCCTGGAGGGCATGGACACCGCCAAATACGTCTTCACAGACATCAGTTTCAGCATCCCTCACAGGGTAGGTGACCACCATCAGTCAGGTTTGTCCCGGTGCATAATGGAGTACTCGTAAACACAGGAGACAACTGGTTGTGAAAAAGGAGCAAATACAGAATAAATATGATTGTGTTTTAATAGCACTATATACAAATGTTTACAAGTAATATAGCTATACGAATAGGTTGCTACAAAAATGTGACAAATAATCAGAAATATTTTATAATCCCAGGAGAAATGTTTTTTTTATACAGTTGTTCTATTTTAGAATGAATAAAATAGAAATTAAAAAAAATAATTATATATTAACACAAGTCCATAATTATAGATAAAATAAGATTTATAAACATAAGAAATTAAAGTAAAATGTCAAATAAAATTGAAATAATAAAGCATTTAGACTCAAAGTGCCGGATGAGATGAAATATGTTCAGTATGTTAGAATTTAAATTGGAGAAGCTGTGCAACTTTTAAAGATATATTTGTGTGTGACTGGAGATTAGATTAGGGATTTCCTGTAGTCACAGTTTCAGTGTGAACTGACAGTTCAGAGTGAACATGGAGCACCTGTTTAAAAAGCTGTGCGCAAATAACTTCAAAGAAATGTGTTGATTGAGATGCAATTACCAAACGAGTAAACATGAACCTTTTGTTAATTGGAATATCAATTGTTCACACAAATGCAGGTGCTATAAAAAAAAAGATAATGATACGAACATAACAAGACCATTACAGTGATAGCAAAGACATGATGAGACAGAAACAGAAAACCCCTAAGACCAGCCCCCCCCCCCCCCCCCCACCTGGAATATCTATTTTGATATCATTTCAAATCAGCCCGGCTGCTCTCTTAGCTTTGATCCCATGTGCCCACGGCTCACAAGTGGGTTTTTTGTTTCATGCACAATTGAGTTTCTCTTTTCTCACCTTTTTTTAATATAAAACAATTAAAATGTGATGAAATCCGAATGTGAATTGACTGTCATTGCTAAAATGTATCCCGATATTAACTCTCCATGCTCTGCCCCCCCCCAGGAGAGGTTTGTTGTTGTCCGGGAGCCCAACGGGGTCCTTAGGAAGGCCTCATGGGAGGAGAGAGACCGGCTCATTCAGGTCTACTTCCCCAAGGAGGGGCGCAAGCTCACAGCGCCGCTCATCTTCAAGGAGCAGAACCTCAAGGTGAGGATCGCAAAGTGTTATTTACCTTCACTGTTCTCATCACCACCAGCCTCCTCCAGTGCACTTAATGGTTTATTTGGCAGGGACAATGTAACGAACACTTAAAACATTAAAATGTGTCCAGCATAACGGTGCCAGATTTAGCTTTGAGCTCATTTCCATCCGCAGTCCCTCGCATAAAACAAAATACATGATGTGCAAAAGGGCAAGAGCAGCACACACGAGTATTTACCACATGGCAGTACGATATAGCAGCTGCGACATTCAAAGTGCAGGAGGAGATACCCCCGTGTTAAAGTGCATTGAGCGGTGATTACACGTCCACGCTGACACACAGACTAGGATTAAAGTAACAACAGTCGACGGAGAATCTGAGTTGGGCTGGAAATGTGTGATGCCGGCAAACTCCAAATGCTTTGCAGCAAGGATACACTCGTTGCATACAGCCTTTATGCCACTGGGTTGTTTTTTTATATTTAATACTTCATTAATGCAGGGTTCGTACGGGTGCTTGAAATCCTTGAAAATGCTTGAAATTTGACGTGGTGTTTTCAAGGTTGGGAAAGTGCTTGAATTTTGGGAATGGTGCTTGAAAATGTAAATGCTTTACTTTTAGAATACATTTCTGTCTGACTGAATAGTTCGGTTAAAAAAAGTTAGTAAAAAGTTATTTGGCTCAGCTGATTGTTGTATATCGGCTCAGCCAGGTTATATGGGAGGCCCAGTCTACGTACAGATCACTAATTTTGAAATATTAAACTTAGTTTTCTTTTCTTTAATTTTTCATCCTCGTGTAGAATGCTATCACGAAACACACATTTGGTTGTTTATAGCATAAAGAACATCTGATTTAATGTGAGGTAGGGAAATAATCATTTGAGTATGTGTATATTAATATGTAATTTACAACAGCTGTAAGATGCTGGAAAAGCTGGAAAATGCTTGAAAAGTGCTTGAATTTGACTTTGGAAAAGGTGTAAGAACCCCTGTTAAAGGTGGGGTAGGTCATTCATTTCAGAAACACTTGTTATATTCCATGGAATGCTCTTAACGTCCCGATAGCAATGAATACATTAAATGCTTTGACAATAAATACATAAAGAAAAGTCATCTGTGGAAGCCGTGGCGCTGTAAAAAGCACGACCAATCATCTGAGCCGGCTAAAGTAGCTGGATGGCCTACCTGCCTGTCAGCCTTCCATCTGGGCACACACTTACCTCGTGCCCTCATTGGTCATGTGCGGGTTCATGTGTGTTGGAGGAGGGGCTCTGTGAGGAAGTTTTTTCTGCTGCGTATTTTCAAATTCTAGCCCACACAAGCGCATTCTTACCTACCCACATTTAAGTAACATTTTGTGGCGCTATTACACATTTAATTTTCAGTCTTTTGTTGTCAGTGCATGTTTCAAAGAGGGAAAAGCACAGTTTAATAATAATAATAATAATATATTTAATTTATATAGCGCTTCTCATCTGCCAAGACAAATCTCGAAGTGCTTCACAACAAGGGATACTGATACACTTTGAGAGAATAAACAAATAATTGTAATAATAATAATAAGAAATCAAAATATAAAATAGAGTACAAAAATAAAAGTCGGAGATAGCGGAATAGTTTGTTCTAATAACATTAATACAGTCCTGGTCATTGGTAGTTAGTAGCAACACCTGCTTTACTTGGCAGTGACATGTCAAAAGGCCTACTGTGAAAAATGTCTACTTTTTTATTACAGGTGTCGGATCCAGTGTTCATTAATTACAATTATTAAAAAGTTCTATTCACAAACACCACCAAGTTTCTAAGTAGTACAACTAGATGATATAGCTTTCTCCTCACTTTGATAAGAACTAATACAGGTTTGTGAAACTCCCCAAAAACCTCATACTTACTGTGACACTGATGTGCACGCTCAATGATTAAGACGTAATCGGTCTCTCCTGGTGCCAGGCGAGGACTGTGAGAGGCTTTCATTTCCCCGTTCTCTGACCCGTTCGTCTCTCTCCCCCCCTCTCTCTCTCTCTCTCTCTCTCTCTCTCTCTCCATCAGATGGTGTTCTCTCAGGACCGCCACGAGGACGTGTTGGACTTGTGTCTCGTCCAATTTGAGCCCGACTCCTCAGACTTCATCAGGGTGAGAGGACATGTGCACGGTCAGCCCCGTGTTTTCTTTGGGGCACTTGATACAGAGTGTAAACTGGAACAAGAAGGGACTTGTAGTTTTACATTGGATGTGGAGAGCCATTGTGTTATCCACAACACACAGGGAAATAAGTAGGCCTGACCAACTTGGATCAAATATATGTTTGACTGATATTGCAATTGTATTCATTATATTTGAAGGAATGATCTTTGAGGGATTCGTCTGACACCAAATAAAATGTTGACTACAAATCTAAAATGCAATTTGTTGGCATTTTGACACATATTGTGCTTTTTAACAAATACTTGAATTTGGATATTGCATTAGTCCATATTAAAATGTAGGCTCATTTTAAGAAAACTAGCCAAGCAAAATTGGCTTACCTCATTGGCAGATTTCTTTGCTTTATACAATAACATTTGAATTGTGCTTCTTTTGAATGAGGCTGTTCTGAAGTGTGAATTCTTTCATTGTGGGTTTCCTTGTGAGTTTTTCCTTCCTGCAAGAGTCCCAGGACAGAAGGTGCCGTTAGCTGAACACGCTGTAGAGCGCCTGAGACTTAAGTGTAGTTTGTGACTTTAGCCGCTTTCACACCAAGCACTTAGTTCCCAGCACTTAGGCCCCAGCCACACGAGGACAAAAACGGTCGTTTGCGTTACTGTTTAGTGTCATATAGACCGTTCGGCCACACGGGGACGACCGAATACGGCACTAAACGACTGAGGAAACGATAACGGGTCCCAAGGTGGATAGAAAGGCATACGCAACGCTCTGGGGGGTCCAACGGCTCCGTGTGTGCGCCCTATCCGAACATTTTCAGATCACTGATAGTGATTGCGCAATAGCCCCGCCTCTCCCCACCTCTTCTGCTCACCTCCGCTTACCCCGCGCCATTGCTGAAGTGTTTCGCCACCAACAACAACAACAATGGCGGATCGCAGAGTTGCTATCGTGCTCCGGACGCTATTGACCATGCTACAGTTGTTTGTGCAACATCTACATCAGATCCTCCATCAGCAAAACACACACTTCAAGTCAGATCAGCACCCTTAGCTATTTTAATTACCTCTCAAACTCCCTAAACTAGTTATAAATATGTTTATTTTTACTGTCGGCCGGGTCACTCATTACTGGATCAGCTGCTGCATGAGACAGACACTGACGCTGTCCGAAGAGAAGGAGGAAAAAGAGAGGCTCCGTGTATTTTATTATTATATTATATAGAGTCGTTATTCATTTGTTTTAAAGCTCAATAAATAACAAAGAAGACCTTTGACCGGCACTTTTATCATTTTGTCCGGAAGATTTAAACTTTAATACACGTTGACTGGCGAAAAACTCTGCCCGGTTCCCTCGGCCCCCACCGCGGAGAATAAACAGAAGGGCAACCATGACAACCATGCTTCTTCGCTGCTTTTGTGGAGGAAGTTACAGCGCCACCTACAGGCTCGGCATATGTACTGCAGCTTCTCCAGCGGTTGGAGCTAAACGGAGCGGTCTCCTGTGGGCAGACACTATCCGGTGAATATTGCGTGTGGACGGAAGCTTGTTTGCGTTTGCGTTAATCCTATGCGTTTAACCGTTTTCGTCCTCGTGTGGCTGGGGCCTCAGTTCCCAGCACTTAGTTCCCCCATGAAACTAAAGTTCAGATCGCGTTCACACCGGAATAAGTTCCCTGGGGGAGGATTAGGCAAATGAAGCCGCTGACGTCACTTCTTCTTCTTCTGCTTTGGGTTTACTGGCAGGCCGCAAACAACTTCACGCCCAAAGTCCCCGGCCTCCTCATCACTCCACCGCTCCAATGTTTTTTTTTGTGTTGCCATAAGTTATTCTCTCTCCGTTGGTGCGCGGGGCTAATGCTAATAATGCTAATGCCAGCAAATGCAATGGCGGCTTCACAAAACTTTTCAGAGTTTTACGGCAAATCAGAAGTTGGAACTTTTTCTCCCCAGGATAGCACCTCCTCTAGCAGGGACTGAAAAGGGGGTAAAAGTTCTCTTTTTGGTGTGAAAGCAAAATCCCAGGAACCAAACGGGAAAAGCACTCCGGTGGGAACGCGCCTATAGGGCCTTATAAATAAGACGTTTGATTTGATATATTCCTCTTGTGTAGGTCCACTCTGCCACCTACGAGGACCTGGATAAGCACGGCAAATACGATCTGCTGCGTTCCACCCGGCACTTCGGGGGCCTGACCTGGTTCCTGCTGCACGCTCGCCGGGTGGACGCGCTCATCGTGCACATGCTGAAGAGAGAGCAGTGAGTTGGAATGTCTTAATTACAGATATCAGAGTTTCTGCAAAGAATGCTCCGGCTGGAATATGTTGGTACGAGGTAACTAAAAAAGGGTGGGCGATATCACCTCAAATGTTTTTGTGGTTTTATATCAAAGTATTACAAATTATTTCACAACATGATTCTACTAAATGGAAAATAAAAGAATGGGATACATGTGTTTTCTTTTGAGAAGTTTGCCCAATAATGCGGGTTATTTGGTAAATATAATGTGGTTCAAAAAAGATTTTGCTACATTATATTTATTCATGGTTTAAATCCTTTAATAAAATGTTTACTCAAGGCAAGGCCAACTTCGTAAGTAAGCATCCCAAGGGCTAACTTGCTCAAGTGGCAACATGCTGAATTATATTTGGGTTTTAAGACTCATTCCAGCAAGACTGAAGGAGATGAAAGCGGTTAACCGTCGTCACGCCAGCTTCTGTACATGCTGGCAAAGATCTGTAGCCTGTGTGTGTGTGTGTGTGTGTGTGTGTGTGTGTGTGTGTGTGTGTGTGTGTGTGTGTGTGTGTGTGTGTGTGTGTGTGTGTGTGTGTGTGTGTGTGTGTGTGTGTGTGTGTGTGTGTGTGTGTGTGTGTGTGTGTGTGTGTGTGTGTGTGTGTGTGTGTGTGTGTGTGTGTGTGTGTGTGTGTGTGTGTGTGTGTGTGTGTGTGTGTGTGTGTGTGTGTGTGTGTGTGTGTGTGTGTGTGTGTGTGTGTGTGTGTGTGTGTGTGTGTGTGTGTGTGTGTGTGTGTGTGTGTGTGTGTGTGTCCTTCCAGGCTCCAGGATGCCGTGAACCTGGTGTCTCTGTTCCACATGGTCCACCCTCACAGCGAGTCAGCGCAGGAAGCTTCCAGCCAGACGGCCGCCGGCGCCGAGCTGCTGAAGGTGAGAACAACGGAGCCTGGTTTAGTCAAAGTCAACTTTATTGTCAATCTTTCAGTTTGTGTGTACAGACGGAGAGATCGAAGTACTGTTTCCCACAATCCCCAATACAACAAAATATATATGTAAAAATATATAAAGGGTTTACGAATAGTTTGTAATTCATTTATTAATTAGGTTGTCAACACTTTATAAATCATTAATAAGCTTTTATAAGACATGAGAGAAACAGGGCGACTGTGACCGGTTGCTTGCCAAATAGTGAGCCCACATTTATCTGTTCTCTAAGCCTTATTAGAAACGGTAGTAACTCATTAATGTGTTGAACACTTTACAAAAGGCTCCCTTTTGGCAACTATACATTTTAGTAACTCGTAAATAAATGGTCATACGAGATGCCAAGAAACATCAAGATGGATGGGGGGGGGGAATCAACTCAGCGAACAACAGATACCAAGGATGCTGGCTGATGAAGGAGACGAAGTAAGCTAGGTAGCCCATATAAGGCTTAGCAGTACAGATAAATGCGGGCTCACTATTTGGCTAGATGACTAAGCCTTATATTGGCTACCTAGCTTACTTTGTCTTCTTCATCAGCCAGCATCCTTGGTATCTGTTGCTCACTGAGTGGATTCTCGCTAAGTAGCCAATATAAGGCTTAGTCATCTTGCCACATAGTGCGCCTGTGTTGATGTAGTCACTATCTTTGATAGACTGTCCATAGCAGCGTCACAAACCAAGTGTCTGGTGCTGGATTTGAGTGTTCACTTTAATATGTGCAGGTTACGTGTTGCCACTTGATCCAGAACTGACTCGGGTCACATAAGTCGTGTCCCTCAGGATCGTCTGAGTAAATCAGGAGTCAGTGCAGCTCCGAGAGGTCGGGTGAAGGCCGTCTCATCTTAGGTTTCCTCCGTGAGAGGGTTTGGGTTCGTCTCCGGCGTGGGAACTGCGGGGCCAACCCCCGGACACATCAGCTCGTATTAGCGCTCACGGCCCCTCTGCCTTGAAGCAGAGGGGAGGGGGGTGGGGGGGGACATTGGGAATGACAGCCATTTAATGTGAAGCGTTAGCAGCAGGAGACACGTCCGCTACAGTCGCTGTCACGGCACCGCCTCTCCTTTAGTCACGCTTGACCGTTCATTTTAGTCTGCCACTATATGAATTATCAATGTGATTTTAAAGGGGGGGGGGGAGGGTTTAACACTCAAGAATAGCTTTAAACTTTATTGCAGCCGATCCCAACCTTTTTCAACTCAGAGCCCACTTAAGAATCTAAAAAAAATGTGCAGCCCACATTTAACCATACCAGTTCTGATTAGTCGATTCAGAACATGTGACACGTTGTTAATCCAGTAGAACAGACCGCTGTCAAGGACTGTAATGACCGTTGCTAAGGACTGTAATGACCGTTGCTAAGGAGGATCAAGAAAGAGAAAGGAAATTAGGTTAAAATGAATCTTAATAATGAAAATGTTTCCACACATTCTTTGGCGGCGGCCCACTAGAGGGGGGGGGGAGCCGCTGCTTTATACAAAGTTAGTCGTTTATTCAGAGAGGAATTGCTGCAAAACTCTCTTCATCTTTTAATGAACAGACTCGTTGGCTAGACTTCTTACTGTTACACTTAAGGCACAAGCTCAAAGTAATTGGCCTGAGCTTTCTCTCCTCTCTCGCTGACCTCTGACCCTTGTGCTTGCAGATTTATGCCCAGAAGGAGTCTCAGAGGTCGGGCTACATCGAGCTGGCCCTGCAGGCTCATGAACAGATGGCTGCCAAGAGCGCCAGCGCCTGACTGGACCACGAGATGGATAGAAATATACAAATTCATCCTCATGACGAATGGTACCATGACCAGAGGGATACACTGAAACTTGCATCTCGTATGTCAAACAGGAGTATGTGATCCTTGACTGAAAGAATTAGCTTTGAAACTGATGAAGATGCAGTTAGTCATTTATACATGGAAATGTTTCTGTGATTGTCTTTGTGTGAAGTCAAAATGATGTAAATAAAGATCTTTGTACTAAGTAGTTCTATTATTCTCAGGTTCATATCAGTGTCTCTACTGGGACATGTCTCCATGCTTTAATGTTCTCATACTGCCTGTGCTGCAGCACCTCTTTTCACCCTCTGTCTGAAACCAGAGGCCAGTCTGCTCTGATTGGTCAGCTGGCTGGCTCTGTTGTGATTGGTCAACCGCTTAGAGATGTGTTGTAGCACTAGCCCAGTGTTTCTCAAACCGTTTCATACCAAGGACCACTTAACCAATACAAAAACACTCGCGGACCACCTAACTCCACAAATATCCCAAAACACATCGTTTATCTAGAACAGATTACAAATCGCCTGAAACTGGTACAAAGAAGTGGCAACATGTGTGATCAAGGTGTTGCGCTGGGCTATATGATGCAATCGAAAGTGAAACTTAAGCTCGCTCCATTGCGGAGATATTCGCGCGAGAGTGCGGAAAACTTAAATTAATTTATTTATTTCAAATGTGGCATTTTACCAATATACTCACAGACCACTAGAGGGCGCTCACGGACCACACTTTGAGAAGCACTGCACTAGCCAATAGAAGGAACAGGAAAGGGGAAACCCCAACAAGCATAATATTTCCCCTTAACCCTAATAAGTGGGTCTTTTTGGACCCGGTGAGGTGGTTTTCTTGAAGTATCTTTGTAGTAACATTTTTATCATTTCATATTCCATCTATTCCTCAAAAAACATGTTTTGGATATCATGCCATTTCAATTTTAAGAAATTGTAGTTTTTGTATTTCTACCCCAAGCTTCCATAAGTGGGTCAACAATGACCCGCATGCATTTCCTATGGGAACCTTTCAATCTTATCACCTGTTGCTGTCAGGAATACATTCACTGTGGACCACACAGACGACATCACAAGTGACACCTCTCAGGAAGATTATTTTACACAGCAAGATCTGATACCCGTCAGTATAATAATAATAATACATTATATTTGTATAGGGCTTTTCAAGGACTCAAAATCGCTTTGCAATATAAGGGAACGTTAGGAGGGGGGGTATAGGACTATCAAACTTGATCAACCGGCATGGATTGATGGGGGGGGGGGGCTATGAGTAGACAAGAGAAGAAGAGATGAGTTTTGAAAAGAGACTGGAATACTGTGAGGGTCTCAGAATAGCGGAGATCTTTGCATCGATATGTTCAAAACGGTTTTTTTCAAAATGTAAATAAAAAAAAAATATATATAAAATATAATACTAAATATTATACAAGTGATTTTAACCAAAATGGCATAAAAACACATTCTGATCGGGGTCCTTTTGGACCCACTTGTGGAAGAGTGTAGGTATGTAAATGATGACATAGCAGACTTTATTGATTGAAGCTTATTTATTCAAATTTCAACTATACACACACGGCACCATCCATCTTTTAAAAAACAGAAAATGTGAGAATACCCTCTAAAAAAAGTACACATGAAAGGCACTTATAACAGACACACTGTAGATCTCAGCAGCAGCAGTACGTGTGGACACAAGGTGTGAGAAGTAAACATGAACCAAGAGGTAATAGTACACACTGAATATAACCAAATGGGGGATTTGTCAAAATTGCATATATGTTAACCATTTACAACATTACACACACATCTAAAAATAACGCTCTGAATACCCAAACCTAGTTTTACTTCAAGAATGAAAGCAGTATTTAAACTTCCTCGATGGCTTGGATATCACCCTGATCCACAGAAGTGTCCTGAGGTATGCAGAAGAAGAACAGAGTGTAACATTTATTACTTTTAATGCTGGTGCAAATTTCAAAAACCAATGATACGTGATATGAGACGCTGTCATGATTATTGCTGTGTCGTGTAAAAAAGACTGTGCTGGATATTTTTACCCGGCGACAATGCATCCCTTATTTCTAAACACCTTTGTATTCCTTATCCTTAATTCCCATTCAACACACTTGAGTCCCTTACACATCTTTCATGATTAGCACACTCCTTAGGTTTGGCCTCACACCTAATTTGAAGTTAAACCGGCCTTCTTGGAGATGTTGCACTTAAAAAATTTAGTCCTGGAGTTCCACAATTGTACCGAAAGCAGAACGTCTTATACTACATCAGTTCACAATGCTTGTTATTTAAGGTTAAAGGCATGTTCGTCTGCCGCTCACTCGTTATGGTCTCGTTTAACCCTTTGAGTTCTTTGGTCGCTGAGAGAAGGAATTAAAATGAAGTTTGGACCATTCCTCTTTCCTAATCACTCAAATCCTCGTCCAGGTTGATGTCCGAGGTGTCGATGTCTTCCAGGTCAAAATTATCCAGATCCAGATCATCCAGGCCCTACAGGTGGAAACAGTCAAGTAGAAAATCATTGCATCAAAGGACACAAGAACTCAATAGATACAATTAACGGTTTGGTATGTCTTTTTTGCGGGTCATGGTTCGGTACGTTTTTCATTACATTTGAAAAGTGTAAGCATTTAACGGTCGTAATGCTTATTGAGATAAGTTAAATGACTCGAGTACCGGCATGGCAACGCAACCGGAAGGAGTCAAATGCACAAGTGGGGCTTAAGCACCTTAACCATTTGCTTTAATCTGGTGTCGTCTACGATCGAATGTCGTCAAGATATATACGGTGACCGAAGACATAACTGCACTATTTCACCGTGGACGTTTGTGTCCCAGCTTCAGAACCGTTACACCCCTAAAATAATTTGTTTATCTGTATTGTTTTATTCCATAATAAGTGCAAATGGTAGCATATGTTTTGCAATAAGTTTAAAAACAGATATTGACCTCATCAATCATCTCGTCCTCGAGGTCCTCTGGTGGTTCCTCAGCTCCTTCAGCGCCGTACTCCTTCTCCTCCTCTGCTGCTTTCCCCTCTGCAGGCGCTGCTACTGGGGGTGAAGGCTCTGGGTCAGCCTGTGGAGGGTCAGCCTGTGGAGGGTCAGCCTGTGGAGGCGCAGCAGGCTTCACGTCTTCACCTTGTTCTGGTTCTTGTGCGGGGAGTGGCTTCAGCGTCGGCACTGTATCTTCAAGTGGCTCCAGCAGAGGATCAAGGGGCGCATCTGGACACGTTTGGACCTGGACAGGCACATCCCACTCTGGACACGTTTGGACCTGGACAGGCACATCCCACTCTGGACTGGTGGCGCTTTCAAAGGAGATGAGCTCCTCCACTGCTACGGCTGATGTTTCTGAAACAAGTTCCTCGGTAACAGGACTTTCCTCTGCTGCCGTATCGAAGATGCTTGATGCTTCTATGGAGATTAAAGGTGTGTCCAGTTCTTCAATACCAGTTTCTATTACTTCAGTATCGACTATCAGCCCAGTGCTAACTAGGACATCCTCTGTTGCTATGGTTTCCGTTGCCACCGTCTCAATTTCTTCCGTCGCCACGATGGTTTCTGATGTCGTCTCGATTCGATGAGTCTCGGATACGTGCACGGCGGTGGCATATTCCACAGGACTGGGCTGTACCATCTGTGGCTCTGTGGGGGGGGTCTCGGTGGTGAAGTCCAACATGTCTTCCTCTGCAGCCTCCTCTGGGTTAGAGATGATGTCCTCGTCAAAGGACACAGACTCTGCTTGTTTCGGCTCGACATGCTCTTCTGGTAGTGGGACAGGAAGAGGGGATGCTGATGTTGGGATGGATTCTTCTTCTGTTGCTCGGACAGGTTCGAGGATCTCCTGTTTTACTGGAAGAAGTTCCTCCGTTGCTGCGGGTTCTGCTAGAACAGCTGCCGTCACCGCTGCTTCCATCATGGGTTCATCCATGCTTTCCACCCCTCCCTGTGCACAAAGGTACACATACATGAATGGAGATCCTCCATAAGAGATCCTTCATAACAACATTACAAAACTTGACCAAGCATTTTTTTGCCAAGTGATATCAAGTGTAAGGTAACAGGACAAAAGTCTATTTAAATATTGGAAATGAAAATACTAAGTCATCAGGAGAAACGTCGTCCATAATTATAGTATATTATAATTGTGTGAATAGATGTGAGATTAGATCGGATTAGATATGAGATTAGATGTGAGATTAGATGTGTGATTAGATCGGATTAGAATTGAGATTAGATGTGAGATTAGAATTAAGATTAGATGTGGGATTAGATGTGGATTAGATGTGAGATTAGATGTGGATTAGATGTGGGATTAGATGTGAGATTAGATGTGGGATTAGATGTGAGATTAGATGTGGGATTAGATGTGGGATTAGATGTGAGATTAGATGTGTGTGGTGCAGGTTCTTGTCCTCACCTCTGGCTCATCGATCTCTCCTTTGGACACAAACCCTGCAGATTCCTCCAGAACATTACGGTTCTCATTTGGCTGAAAGATACAGAGGCAGGCAAAATGTCATCTCCAACATGTTGCCCGAAGTATGAACAGTTCATTCAGATAATTCAATGACGAGGATCAATAAGCAAAACCTCAACAACAGACTAAAGAACTGGACCGTTTATGCAGCTATTAACCTAGATTACAGCATCATTTGTTTGTTTACTGCACATATTTTACATTTGATTCCATTCTGTTTCAATGTAAATACTGCTATATATGTTTTACTGTTATTATAGTTTTCTTTAAATAGTTCTCTATCTGTGTTTTTGTTTTACTTGTATGTATGCAACATGACACCAAGTCAAATTCCTCGTACGTGTCACCTACCTGGTGATAAACCTGATTCTGATTTAGAATGAAATAACTAATTGATCTAAATTCAGTTTTAAAGTGTAGTTCTTCTGACTCCCACTGACCACGATGAGCGGGTACTCTGCAGCCGGTCTGATCCCAACATGAGTGTCCTTCAGAAACTCCTGGGCCAGCAGCGCCTGCTGGAGGCCGGGGAACAGGTTGCTGTACTGGGAGGGGTCAGCCAGAGCATCTGCTGCCTTCTGGTTGACCTTCGAGAGGCTCGCCTTCCACAGCTTCACCACCCTGCAGGAGGAGAGGCAGATGCAGCTCAGCACTGAGGCGTCGTGTCTACACGTGACCTCAGGCGGAGTCAGTCGGATGTTGCAACGACTCATTTCAAGAGAAACATGGATTAATGGTTAGGATATTCTTTTACTGCCATATTCAGATGATAAATCACTTTTAAGAGCCACATTCCTGCACAGTATTTACTCGGTGAGCTGTGGCTTAAGGAGAAACTTTGTAGTATTAATATTATATTACTATATTAATATTACAACTACTATGGCAGGGTATATGCAGGAATCCTGAAGTCAGATGTAATTCCTTTAAAGACCTTTTTTAAGACCCTTTCCACACATTTTAAGACCTCATCGCCACTTGGAGATTTAACCGGTTACCTTGGCGACACACTTTACCTCACATTGACTATACACAGTATTGATTGTCCTTCCTCCTTATCTTCCAACCATTTGGACGCAGACTTGCATTTCCCCATAACGATGTTGCTTAGCAACCGGCGTAAACGGACCTTCGCGCTATCAAGCAGTGAGCGTGCGATGTCCTGTTCAGATGACGTCAGACCCAACGGGATGCCATCAATAAACCACAGAATCACACTGCACACCTACGCCATGACTACATTCAGGCAGACGGTAGAACACAACCTCTCTGGACCATTTATATACTTAGTGAAAACAAGCTACACAACGTAACACCTTGGAAAATGCCCTTTAATACTTTTTAATAGCCTTAATTTTCGCTAAATTGATTTATCAACTTTTAATACTTTTTACGACCCCGCGGACCCCCTGCAGAGCTACTTGAACGACTTATTTTAATATAAACATGGATTTATGTCAAAAAAACGTATTGGTGAATTTGGGTTTCTGTTGATTTTAAAGAAACAATCTCTTGGCTTTCAGAATATGAAACCCTTATGGCCTAACACTTGGTCGAGTTGTGGCTCAAATCGAAATACATTTTTAAAAGCTTGCAAAGGCAGCGCGATAAAATCAGATGATATAGATCAGATAGGATTTGATCACGAGGAATAGTTATGCTACTAATGTTTAAACTAGTAGCGTAACGGACGAGAAAGTGGGTGTTTCAGGCTCAATGTGGCTGATTTGAAGAAGCAGATCTCAAAATATTCACAAAAGCGTTCAGCCGTTGCATAACGTCTCCACATCTGGATTTGGACAAATGAAAGGCAACGGTTCTGCAGGTCACACATTGATATGAGATGTATGTACACACACTGGAAGACACTCCAACATGTGCTGTGCACTCAGTGGAAACAACTGTACCTCGACACATGGCTGGGCAGATATGTTCGTGCCAGAAAAGCAGCCTCTGGCAACCGATTTGTTGCGATGAGAAGGTCCAGACATTTGTCCAATCTGGGCAAAAACAGAAAAACGGTAACAAAATAAACACATTTCGAAAAATATAGAAAAGTTGATTCGAACATGTTCCTCTTCTTCACTCACCGTCCCTGCAGGAAGTAGGTGAGAAACGCCACGTTGGTCTTCCCATCTCTTTCCGCTGCCTCGGCTAATTTCCCAACCATGGTGGAGTTGCCCGAGGCGGTGGCCAGCAGCAATAATCCCCCATAATCCTGTGCGTTGTGCAGACACTCCTGCGCCAAGCCAAACTGGCACTTAGTAGTAGCGAGCTCCGCCAGTTGCTTCCATTTCTGCTCCGACTGGAAGCCCGACATGCCGAGGTGCCAAAGAGACAGGAGAGAGGATTATCACAGGGGGAGCGTGAACCCCAACAACAACAACACTGTGGAGCACTTACTGGGTTACTACTACTTTAATCCTGCATATTAAACAGCTACTAATTATAGAAAGTCATTGCAAATGGCAGTCTTCTCCAATGTCCACAAGTTAGTCAAATTCAGTCCAAAATATCTCTAAATAGATTTCATTACATTTCAAACAATCATTCATGGTTCCCTGATATGAGTTGTACTGTCTTGTTAGCATTGTCACTGTGAGCATGTTAGCATTGTCACTGTGAGCATGTTAGCATTGTCACTGTGAGCATGTTAGCATAAGGTGACCAGATTTTCTAAATGAAAACTGGGGACATTTTGAGTTTTGCGGTCAATATATCATTAACATATCCAATTTTCTTCACTGTTAAAGAAAAAAGGGGGACAATTCTGGTTCAATGTAATTCGAACATTTGAACTGTTGGATACAAACAGAAGGACGATAGCTCATATATGAGACTTCAGGTCTTTTATTTTGAAACTGTACATCAGATTGTCCAGATTATCTCTGAGTGACTAGATGGGGTCTCCTGCTATCACCCTGGAGTGAAATAAGTATTTGATTGACTTCGAGTGACTCTTTGATTATGGACAGTTTCCATTAAATAATAATCTAAATATAGATGGACAATAGATCTAATTTGAGATTTTAAACGTTTAACGATTATGTGTTTTTAACGTATATTAAAAAACGGGGACATTTCCGGGGACAGTTTCAACCGGGGACAGGCCAATACAAACGGGGACTGTCCCCAGAAAACGGGGGCGTCTGGTAACCCTATGTTAGCAATTTCACTGTGAGCATGTTAGCATTGTCACTGTGAGGACGTTAGCATTGTCACTGTGAGCATGTTAGCATTGTCACTGTGAGCATGTTAGCATTGTCACTGTGAGCATGTTAGCATTGTCACTGTGAGGACGTTAGCATTGTCACTGTGAGCATGTTAGCATTGTCACTGTGAGCCTGTTAGCATTGTCACTGTGAGGACGTTAGCATTGTCACTGTGAGGTCGTTAGCATTGTCACTGTGAGCATGTTAGCATTGTCACTGTGAGCATGTTAGCATTGTCACTGTGAGCATGTTAGCATTGTCACTGTGAGCACGTTAGCATTGTCACTGTGAGGACGTTAGCATTGTCACTGTGAGCATGTTAGCATTGTCACTGTGAGCCTGTTAGCATTGTCACTGTGAGGACGTTAGCATTGTCACTGTGAGGATGTTAGCATTGTCACTGTGAGCATGTTAGCATTGTCACTGTGAGCATGTTAGCATTGTCACTGTGAGCATGTTAGCATTGTCACTGTGAGGACGTTAGCATTGTCACTGTGAGCATGTTAGCATTGTCACTATGAGGACGTTAGCATTGTCACTGTGAGGACGTTGGCATTGTCACTGTGAGCATGTTAGCATTGTCACTGTGAGCATGTTAGCATTGTCACTGTGAGCATGTTAGCATTGTCACTGTGAGGACGTTAGCATTGTCACTGTGAGCATGTTAGCATTGTCACTGTGAGCCTGTTAGCATTGTCACTGTGAGGACGTTAGCATTGTCACTGTGAGGACGTTAGCATTGTCACTGTGAGCATGTTAGCATTGTCACTGTGAGCATGTTAGCATTGTCACTGTGAGCATGTTAGCATTGTCACTGTGAGGACGTTAGCATTGTCACTGTGAGCATGTTAGCATTGTCACTGTGAGCCTGTTAGCATTGTCACTGTGAGGACGTTAGCATTGTCACTGTGAGGACGTTAGCATTGTCACTGTGAGCATGTTAGCATTGTCACTGTGAGCCTGTTAGCATTGTCACTGTGAGGACGTTAGCATTGTCACTGTGAGGACGTTAGCATTGTCACTGTGAGCATGTTAGCATTGTCACTGTGAGCATGTTAGCATTGTCACTGTGAGCATGTTAGCATTGTCACTGTGAGGACGTTAGCATTGTCACTGTGAGCATGTTAGCATTGTCACTATGAGGACGTTAGCATTGTCACTGTGAGGACGTTGGCATTGTCACTGTGAGCATGTTAGCATTGTCACTGTGAGGACGTTAGCATTGTCACTGTGAGCACGTTAGCATTGTCACTGTGAGCATGTTAGCATTGTCACTGTGAGGACGTTGGCATTGTGACTGTGAGCATGTTAGCATTGTCACTGTGAGCATGTTAGCATTGTCACTGTGAGCATGTTAGCATTGTCACTGTGAGCATGTTAGCATTGTCACTGTGAGCATGTTAACATTGTCACTGTGAGGACGTTAGCATTGTCACTGTGAGCATGTTAGCATTGTCACTGTGAGCATGTTAGCATTGTCACTGTGAGCATGTTAGCATTGTCACTGTGAGGACGTTAGCATGCAGCCTCACAGAGCTGCTAGCACGTCTATAGACCTTTCATGCCAAGTCTTAAAGCCAGTCTTTCAAACTAGAAAAGTAAAAAAGTAAAAGTGTTATCAATGCAGAAATAATGAATACTAAATACCACACTGCAGACAGAGTAGAAAGTATTGCATAAG
This sequence comes from Pseudochaenichthys georgianus, assembly GCF_902827115.2. Classification (NCBI taxonomy): domain Eukaryota; kingdom Metazoa; phylum Chordata; class Actinopteri; order Perciformes; family Channichthyidae; genus Pseudochaenichthys; species Pseudochaenichthys georgianus. Next base: position 40,659,350 of record NC_047515.1, read on the forward strand.
ATTCCCTATACATTCACATTTTATATTGTAAAGGACATTTTGTGTGTGTGTGTGTGTGTGTGTGTGTGTGTGTGTGTGTGTGTGTGTGTGTGTGTGTGTGTGTGTGTGTGTGTGTGTGTGTGTGTGTGTGTGTGTGTGTGTGTGTGTGTGTGTGTGTGTGTGTGTGTGTGTGTGTGTGTTCTGACCTCTGCCTCGGAGGCCAGTTGCTGGGCTATCTTCAGGTCTCCCAGCTGCAGGGCCAGTTCAAACTTGTGTTCTGGGTCAGTGGACACGGCCAGGGCCTGCTGCTTGAAGCCCTGAAAAAAAACACAACAAACAATATTATCAATATTGGATTTCATTTGCAAACCCTTCCCATGATTAGGAGATTCAAAAAGGAACAAGAGGTGCATAGCTCGCGCATGGAAGGAACCATCAACCTGTGGACTTTCTCAATGGCTGAACGGGACGACTTTCTACCTTGCTCTTAAAAGGATACGTTTTTTCCTCAAAAACAAACTGGATAGGTTTTGGGAAATCTGGGAACAAGAATTCTGCCCCGAGGTTTTGCAACATCTGGCCGCCTGATGCTCTGTAAATTATTCATCTCAGGGCTGAATCCTGAGTTCATCGGCAGTTCGAGCTGAAAGAAAAGCGAGGGGCAGTCTGTGCTGAATATGGCGTGTGTGTTACATGTGATCCTGGATGTTTCCCCTCGTTGCTGTTATGTGCTATATGTGTACTGTATGCAGTAAGGTGTGTTGTTCATTGTTCTCTTTTATCCTTTCGCCTGTATCTACTTGTCTTTCATCCTTTTTTTATAACTAATGCGGTTCAGTGTTTCCCACACATCTGAAATATACTTGTGGTGGTAGCCAGGCACGAGGGGGTGGCTTTGTGACGTGCAACAACATGTGACAAACAAGAAATACGTGTGAGCTTTAACACCATGCACCTTTCTGTCGGTCGCTTGTTAGCAGAGCGAACAGGTACAGGAGGCGTAGAGCGAGGGATCATTGTCCACTAGTTAATCGATCGCAGATGGCGTCGTGCTCGCGGACGGATATTTTTTTTTTAAATAAATATACTTTGGCGGCCGTTAATATTCCTGGGCGGCCCACCCACCCAAGTAAAGTCTATTGGCGCATTTCCACTACAGCGCGGAGCTCGCTTTAAGCGTGCAGAGTCGTGCGGGGCCCGTTTATGGTTGCGTTTCCACTTGGCGTAGTTCCGGCTAGCGGGAACTATTTCACAGTTTTTCTGGCCCCATAAAATCGAGGTTCCTTCCGGGACAACAACCAGGCTGAGTCGGGCTGAGCATGCTAAACTAGAGAGAGAATCGCTGGCAAGGGGGCTACAACTACAACACAATGAACATATTTGACCGTGAGTTAATTGTAATACACGTTTCTAAATGATGCCGAAGTAACAACACACTGATACCGGTTAGTAAAAACCATGAATTAATGCTTTGACAAGTCTGCAGACAGACGGCAGAGAAACACCCTTTTTTAAAATGCGTGTTTTCTGAATGGAGATCGGCTAAACTAACGCAGTATATGCTCCGAACGTCCACACCCACAACAACGGATGTTTTTCTGGGGTTCTCATTGAAGATGACGTCACGGCTCCGCCTACACTGCGTTACTATAGTTACTAACCCAGTTCCTAAACTGTAATGGAAATGCGCCATGAGCCAGTCCTAACAAGGCCTAACGAGGCCTAGCCATACCGAGCGAGGCCGAGCGGGGCCGTGTAGTGGGAATGCGCCACATGTGGCCGGGGACAACAGCTGGAAATTAGCAATGTTGGCTAAATCTGCCCCTGTGTGACAGTTGATCCATGGGGACTGTCCGCGACACCATAAACAAATAAACTAAACTGGATAGACTTTGTAGGATACCTGTTTCTCCAGGAAGTTGGCTACTCTGGTCCTCTGCTCCTTGGGGATTGTGGGTAACACCTTGTCGGCCGTGCTGAAGTCCCGCCTCATGACGGCCGTCTGGTACTCCAGCACGGACAGCAGCAGGGCGTAGCTGATGACGTTCAGCTCTTTGTCTCCGAGGTACAGGCGGTCGTCCTTGGGGATGTAGCCCAGCAGGTACATGGTCCTACACGTGACAAATAACTGTGTTTAAGGCACGGTTTTGAGATTTATTTCTTATTTACTGAATATTAGGCTAATGGAGTACGAGAAAAAACAGATTTGTACTAATAGATAACTGTAGATCTGAGTGTTCATTGAAATTGGTAAACCAGGATGGGAAAATTGTTGTACATGTGGCGGCCATATACATTCTAAGATAAGATAATATGTACTTAATTGATTCCCAAATTGGGAAATGTTTGCGAACAGAAACAACGCATTGCACACAAGTAGAAATTAAAAGAGTAGGAATAAACAATTTGAACATTTAAACATCTCAAAATAGAAATAAAACAGCATTAAAAAGTAACAAATATACAAGTAAATTAAATAACTTGTCTATGGTAGGGGTGAGGAATGCGTTTGGTTTATCATCTTTTCACTGTAGGTTATTGTGTGTGTGTGTGTGTGTGTGTGTGTGTGTGTGTGTGTGTGTGTGTGTGTGTGTGTGTGGTGTGTGTGTGTGTGTGTGTGTGTGTGTGTGTGTGTGTGTGTGACACTAGGTTATAAATACATTGAAGTTGTCTGAGGTCCTTACCACCAGCTGCTCTTGCAGTAATAAGTAGTGCACCTTTCTTACCGTCCTGAATGTGCACACTGTAGCGACTGCTTTTCGTCTTTTGTTTACCGAGTTGTGTTCTCTGGATGTTATGTGTCCGTGTTATGTGTAAGGATGTGTAACGTTGCTGCCTTCTTGGCCAGGTCAGCTTTGTGAATAAGATGTTATCTCAATGCTTTTATCTGGTTGAATAAAGGTAAAAAAAAAAAAATCCCCTGCAGTTTTAAATCGTATTTGTATTTGTGTGTTACGGAGAATGGTAGTATTTCTGTAGACCGCATGTTGAAATGCAAACCTCGCGCAATCTCAATCACAACTGGTTATTATTCTATGAGAGCTTCACGTATGGATGTTATTCTGACCTTTTACAATCATTTGAAAGTATGCAACTGCTGACTCGGGCTCTCTTGTCTGGATACAGCGAGGCAGACAGACCTCCCTTTATTAGCCCTCTCAGCGTTTAAATCGTTACTTTAACAACATGGAAATACGCCTTGTACCTGTCCAGGTGAGCGATGGTGATGATCTCTCCTCCAACGTAGTAGTTGAGTCTGTTCAGAGAGCTGGTGTAGATGAAGCAGTCTCCCACCCAGACCCCCGTCTTCACCACCTCAGAGACCTCCCCCTGCACCTGGGCAGCAGGAAGAAACAGGTGTAACGATTACTCAATTGCCTGAATTTACAATGAATAAATTAACGAAGATATCCAGGATTAAAGTCGCTCATTTGCACGATCAAAACTTGAATATTCTTTGAAATTTAAGCCACAAATTTACAAGAAAAAACTATATATATTGTCAAGGATCCACATAGCTTCACTTTCTAGTGTATCCTGCCTGTAGATGATTCCCTATTTTCATTTTTTAAAAGCGATCGGATTTAGAAAAACATGTATAGGTTATTTTAAACTATCTGCATCTTCCAGAACAATTTCAAGTGTTTTAAGAAGTTTTCTGTTCCTGTAAATGTCGTCGTGTGATTACGTTACTGTTATGTTGTATATATTGATTGTTGTGTTTTTATCTTAAAGGTCACCTATCAGGCTATTTTTAGGCAATAGCACAGGTCTCTCAGATATATAAAAATACATTAAAAACATGTCTATGAAGTGTTTTGCTCAAAATACCAAACAGATCATTCTAGCCATGCCTCATATCCCTCTATTTCACTTCCTGTTTCCAAAGTGCTGATTTGGGGATAAAGCTTTAAAACAAAATTATACAAATTAAAGAGGAGGGGTCTGAGCTCATGCGGGACCCGGCAGCTACCGTCTAAACTAAATGCTGCCGTGATGAAACGCCATATCATGGATTATCAAGGATCTGAAACAGTCTGGAGCTTAAAGGCTTTCTCTCTTGCCGGTTACACCACAAGGTGAGTTCCTTTTTACTTCCTGCTTCTTCACACACATGCTCTCCAGTACAGGTTAGCTCTGAGTGTTAGCGATGCTAACGTAAACCCCGACCATATTACGTCCAAAACAGTCGGGCATTGTTTCTGATAGCAACGTTTCTGATTGGCCCGTGGGTCCACATTTCAGATATGACGTCATATCGGACGCAAATCTGGATCAGCTCCGTTGATCCCCGTTTTTAGAGATGTGGGTACGGAGGAGAAGAGAGAGGGGTTTATTTCCTGACGCTGCGTGAGTTCCCCGACACACCGGGGACACATGTTGATGTATAAAAGACATCGAAAAGTGTATTTTGCATGATAGGTCCCCTTTAATGTGTGCATATGTATAAATGTGTCCGTTATAGGATATACATATTGTGACAACCCTGAGGTTGTCCACCAGGTGGTGCTGCTGTAACCTGTGTGTTTCTTGTAATCAGCAGTGATGGGACCCACCTGGGGCAGAACAGGCTCTCGCTCTCTCTCAGCTGCCCTGCTCGGTGCAGCAGGACACCGCTCCTCTGTTCTGTTTTATTGTTGCTTGTAACCACCGTGTGTGGGATAAAATAAATGATTGTTTTGGGCAACTCCGGTGTGGAACTGTTGTCCTTATGTTACAAGCAGAGCCAGCTTGTAACAATATTTTATACATATTTGTATTTTTTGTATTCGGGATTGTGGGAAACGTTATTTCGATCTCTCCGTCTGCCCACACAAACTGAAAGATTAACAATAAGCTGACTTGACGCTCTGAGGCCCATCCCTACGCCTTCTCTTTTAAAGCAATGACTCTTAGCTACAGGTGGTACCTCGAAGGCGCCCTCTATCCCGTCCTCGGTTACGTCTTCCTTGTTCTCCTGAGCCGCGGCCACTCTCTCCGGAAGGTAACGCAGCACAAAGAAAGACTCGTCTGTGGCGATGCACACCAGCTCCCCGGAGTCGGACCAGAAGATCTAACACAGGCGGAAACAGACATTATAACACGTATATAATAGAAGGACGGATGATGTGGGATGTGACCGCAGTGACGGTGTGACCCACATGTTTGGGCTGGATCTCGATGCGGCGGATCAGCTCGGTGTTATCCCAGTCGTAGAAGGCCAGGCCGCTGTTCGACCTCACGCCCAGCAAGAAGCCTCCAAAGACACCTGAGGAACGAGGATACACACATTTACATGCTGTGTCCAAAGGAGAAAAGGACATCAATAAGAAGTGAAACTCACCTTCAGCCCCGAAGTCGGGCTTAAACGCCTTCTTCTCTTTGAAGTTCTTAAAGATTTTGATCATGCTGCCGCTCTCTCTCGCTGCATACCTGTGAACACAATGCACACACTTAGTTACAATGTGCCGGACCACATTGAGAGCGAAGATAATGACTCTTATTACATATAGTGTACAGTTACAGCTCGGGCTGCACAATTAATCTACATTTCATTGAAAATACAAAAGGGTTTAGTGCAATATTCAAATTGCAGGAAGCACAAGATTTGTTAAGAACTAAATATGTGTAAATATTTCTAAATGAAGTTTGCTACAGATCCTCTGACCAAAATATATATATACATATATATATATACACACACACACAACAATCATAATATTTATTTTAACAATAATTAGAATAATAATGCAACAATGATCGATACATCCAATATTGTAAATCATATTGTAATTCCAGTTGATTTCTTTTGCAAAAAACGATATTTTTACAAGATTTGCAGCCCTAGTTTTAGCTAGATTAAAGGTCCCGTGTCATGGCCATTTCTACTGATCATAATTCCATTGTTGAGGTCTACTAACATACATGTATATTGTGCATTGTTCCAAACTCACAGGTTTCTCAAACAGCATCTCTGTGAAGTGTGTGTATTCACTCTCACCCCCCCCCCTCCCTGTGAGCCCACTGTGCTCTGATTGGTCAGCTCGCCCACCTGTTCTGATGAGTCCACCACCGTTACAGCGGAACATCAGTGGTTATGTGTTACCATGGCGTTTGTTAGCAACCAGAAAACACCAGTAATGACAAACAGATGAGAATGCGGCATGGGGTCTGGGTGCCGTGTTGGCGGGACGTTGCGGGTCTCGCTGCTGCGAGGAGCGGACAGTGTGAGCTGGCTTGCTGCGGGGGGTCTGCGAGACACAGCGAAACCCAGCCCGAGCACACACACCTGCAGCCTGGCTGGGAGTCTGCGTGTGTGTGCTCAGAACGAGCCCAGGCTGAGCCCCGCCGCGTCAGGCTGAGACATCCGCGGAGCTGCAGCTGAGAAAAGATATTGTGTGTGTGTGTGTGTGTGTGTGTGTGTGTGTGTGTGTGTGTGTGTGTGGTGTGTGTGTGTGTGTGTGTGTGTGTGTGTGTGTGTGTGTGTGTGTGTGTGTGTGTGTGTGTGTGTGTGTGTGTGTGTGTGTGTGTGTGTGTGTGTGTGTGTGTGTGTGTGAGGAAGTCCCACGTTACGTCACTGTACTTACTACACTATAAGAAGAAAACAATGGAAGAAGAGAAATGTCCAGCGAGGCGTTCTGGGGCAGCAGACAGGTCTTCTCTGAGTTAGAGCTTTACTCGCTACAGGGTGCACTTTGAGGGTGTGTGACTCTGCAGACCGGTTACATGCAGAACAACCTTCATCACACGAGGGGACGGGTGATAACCGGAAAAGCATGAAATGGGACCTCTAAGGGATAGGTTGACCTTTTTCGTATGTATTTAGATGAGTAAACCAATACCACACTCATGTCTGCCTTAATATCAAGCTACTGGAAAGCCAGCCATTAGCCTAGCTTAGCATACAGTAGACTTGACAATACTCAAAGCAGGGGGAAACCTGTATGCCGAACATTGTATATGAAGACATCCCAGAACAACGTCAATCTGCTCATGTCATTCCCAGCAAGAAGGCGACTAGGTGTGTTTCCAAAGTCTGCCTCTAAGCACTCACTGCGAGGAGTCGTGGGCCCAGACGAACTCCTGAGCCGAGCCGAAGCTCTTGTTCCTCAGAGCCACGGCGGTGTAGATGATATACTCTCCGTCGCCACACACCACGACAAATCTGCAAAGCAACAAAACACATTCATATTTAAGTACAACATGCATGTAACAAACATCACAGTAAACAGGTTTATATTATAGCCATATATGTTTTTCTTAGTTATAAAGTCGACAGAAACTATCCATCTCTTTTACACTGTGGACATTTTTTACAATACTTGAGTCATGCACATGCCCTTCCTGGGGTCTCACCTCCCGTTGGGGCTGTGCTGGATGGTCTGCGGGAAGATCTCACAGCTTCCCATGTCCTTGACGCCCAGAGACAGCCTCTCCCCGTCCTTCACCTCCGCCTCCCCCATGGTCCTCAGGTTGGCCTGCTGCACCTCGGAGTGACGCGCCCACATCACCTTCCCACTGGAGTCCATGGACATGGCCGGCTCCTCCCGTCCCATCTGAGCAGAGATAGGGGGGGGGGGGGGGGGGGGAGAGGAGGTAAGGTAAGGGTCCGAGATGTCAAAAGTACACACATCCTTTACTCAAGTAGAAGTACAGATATTCGTGTACTCTGGTAAAAGTAGAAGTACCGACTAAACTTCTTTACTCAAATAAAAGTAAAGGCTTTGAAATGTACTTCAGTAAAAAGTACCCATAGCTAGCAGCTGTTTTAAAGAGTACCTGACCTCCCTTTATATCAATAGAACAATAATGTCATTGTTAGCTAATGAATGTTTCCATGCTGAACAACGGCAACATGACAACGTTTCCATTGGTCCCTCTTCTTTAGAGAAGACCAGGAAGTGATGGATACACGGATCGTGTTCCAACCAATAGGCACGCAGTGACTCTAAAGAATAATGATCACGCACCAACACACATTCAGACTAAAGGAACCAGCTGTTTGGGAAATGAGAGAAGTAGAAAGTACAGGTATTTGAGTTCAACATGTAAGAAGTAGAAAGTACAGGTATTTGAGTTCAACATGTAAGAAGTAGAAAGTACAGGTATTTGAGTTCAACATGGGAGAAGTAGAAAGTACAGGTATTTGAGTTCAACATGGGAGAAGTAGAAAGTACAGGTATTTGAGTTCAACATGGGAGAAGTAGAAAGTACAGGTATTTGAGTTCAACATGAGAGAAGTAGAAAGTACAGGTATTTGAGTTCAACATGTAAGAAGTAGAAAGTACAGGTATTTGAGTTCAACATGTGAGAAGTAGAAAGTACAGGTATTTGAGTTCAACATGAGAGAAGTAGAAAGTACAAGTATTTGAGTTCAACATGTAAGAAGTAGAAAGTACAGGTATTTGAGTTCAACATGGGAGAAGTAGAAAGTACAGGTATTTGAGTTCAACATGGGAGAAGTAGAAAGTACAGGTATTTGAGTTCAACATGAGAGAAGTAGAAAGTACAGGTATTTGAGTTCAACATGTAAGAAGTAGAAAGTACAGGTATTTGAGTTCAACATGAGAGAAGTAGAAAGTACAGGTATTTGAGTTCAACATGAGAGAAGTAGAAAGTACAAGTATTTGAGTTCAACATGTAAGAAGTAGAAAGTACAGGTATTTGAGTTCAACATGGGAGAAGTAGAAAGTACAGGTATTTGAGTTCAACATGGGAGAAGTAGAAAAGTACAGGTATTTGAGTTCAACATGTAAGAAGTAGAAAGTACAGGTATTTGAGTTCAACATGAGAGAAGTAGAAAGTACAGGTATTTGAGTTCAACATGTGAGAAGTAGAAAGTACAGGTATTTGAGTTCAACATGTGAGAAGTAGAAAGTACAGGTATTTGAGTTCAACATGTGAGAAGTAGAAAGTACAGGTATTTGAGTTCAACATGTGAGAAGTAGAAAGTACAGGTATTTGTGTTCAACATGTAAGAAGTAGAAAGTACAGGTATTTGAGTTCAACATGTAAGAAGTAGAAAGTACAGGTATTTGGGTTCAACATGTAAGAAGTAGAAAGTACAGGTATTTGAGTTCAACATGTGAGAAGTAGAAAGTACAGGTATTTGAGTTCAACATGTAAGAAGTAGAAAGTACAGGTATTTGTGTTCAACATGAGAGAAGTAGAAAGTACAGGTATTTGTGTTCAACATGTAAGAAGTAAAAAGTCGTCAGAAAAATAAGTAGTGGAGTAAAGTACTGATACCAGAAAAATGTACTTAAGTACAGCAACGAAGTATTTATACTCCACTACTTCCCACCTCTGGTAAGGAACGTTTATTTATCAAGTGTTTTTTTCATCATGTATTGTGTCTCGATATGTGTCTATGTTGCTGTTACACATGGAGCTGCTGTGATGCAAGTCAAATGTCAGACTTGATCTGACCAATGAAGTATTATCGTATCATAAGTACTCCTTAATTAAGAGTAAGAGATACTCTATTACTCCCTGAGCGGAATTTCAATGTTCACTATGGTGTTATTCACAATACATCACACACAAGACATTTAAAAACATCAGCAAGGACTTCTTGTCAAGGACTGGTTTGGGCATTTCTTCTGACATTTATAAACCAAACGAAGAATTGAGAAATGAATTGGCAGATTCCCCAAAAATGAGTTGCAGCCCTTATGATGTCCTCAGTCAGCCGCTTCCTGTCCACGGGGCCATTAACAAAGAGGGCTTTCCAATAGTCTATCGATTGGTCTGTACTCAAAATGTGAAAGTGGCTAAAGAAGGGAAAGGCTTACGGCTTATGTGTATTTTTACCAGGGAAAGAGAAGCCCTTGTTCTTTGAACGGTTGAGTGTTGAAGAGAGAAAAAAGAAACGGCATAAATGATACTCCTTCCTGGATAATGGACTGTTATTCTGCCTCAGAATTGCTACCTGTAGCATCAGCAGCACCGTTAGACCTTTTATGGTTTCAGTTCCCACTACAAGTACAAGACATATAGAGAAATGCTATACACTACATCCTTCCATCCATCCATCCATCCTTCTTCTCCCGCTTATCCGTGGTCGGGTCTCGGGGTATCAGTTCCAGCAGAGAGCCCCAGACGTCCCTTTCCCCTCATCAACCAGCTCTGACTGGGGGGTCCCAAGGCGCTCCCAGGCCAGCGAAGAGATATAATCCCTCCACCTGGTCCTAGGTCTACCCCTTGGTCTCTTCCCAGCTGGACGTGCCTGGAACACCTCCCTAGGGAGGCGCCCAGGTGGCATCCTAACTAGGTGCCCGAACCACCTCAACTGGCTCCTTTCGACGCTATACACTACAAAAACTCAAAGTCTTGCCATGTGTATGCGTCTAATATCTAGTCAGAATATGTCTCTGCACCCGATTGAAGACACAATTACTTCAGAAGTGACACTGCAGTGAGATATCAGGTCAGATATCATCTTGTTGAGTCAAAGAATCTTATTTTGAGTTGTATCTCAGATGAAACATATTTTACTATAACATCATGAAACAGAAACACTTTTGAGTAGCGGCTTATATTGTAACACAGCATGTCCTAATTCTGGTCAAATATAGTTCTAAATGTTTTTTTTAATTACAAGATCTGATTTCCCTAAATATCCCGTCTTATTTCAAGTTCTCTTGCCAAGCGCATTTTCACTTTTTATTATTGTTCAACTTGTCTTTGGAGCAGCCTTTCTTCCAGAGTAAGTGATGTACCTTGATGATGATGCTGCCTTCATCGTAGCCCAGCGCCACGCTGTTGGACCCCGCCTGTCCAGAGATACACCAGACCCGCTCCATGCCGTAGTTCAGGGTGTTCTCCAGCCGGTAGGTGTTGGAGTGCCACACCCGAACAGTGCCTGTGGGCAGTCAGAATCAAAACACTTCATTTTCCCCGGATGTTGTGACGGGTGGCCCGTTTTAAAATGAAATAAAAGATTAAAAAAAACTATAAATACATCAAATATATTACAAATATTTATTTTAAAGTGCAATAATAACATGAAATATATGTTTTAACCATAAGATGTCCACTGAGCTAAAGGAAAAATGTTGATAGAAACATAAGTAGTTAAATTAAAAAGTGAAATAAAATAATAATATCCAATAAAAAGATGAAAGAAAATAAAAACACAGCTTTTATTTAAATACGTTAAATTAGAAGGTTCAATACAAAGATAAAATGAAGTTAAAATGAAGAAGTTAAGGTCAAACATGTATATTAGTATTAATCACATAACAACAAAGAGGTCAAAGGTCACCGATACGTTGTGGTGTTTTTGTGACTTATTGAAATCCACGACGTACCGTCCTCGGAGCCGGTGAGGATGATCGGCAGCTCGGGGTGGAAACACACGCAGGTCACATTCTGGGCGTGACCCTCCAACGTCTGAACACACGTTTTGTTCTGGAGGACACACACACACACACACACACACACACACACACACACACACACACACACACACACACACACACACACACACACACACACACACACACACACACACACACACACACACACACACACACACACACACACACACACACACACACACACACACACACACACACACACACACACACACACACACACACACACACACACACACACACACACACACACACACACACACACACACACACACACACACACACACACACACACACACACACACACACACACACACACACACACACACACACACACACACACACACACACACACACACACACACACACACACACACACACACACACACACACACACACACACACACAGTGCAATTCTTTAGTGGATAAATAGAGACGGACGAGGCAGAAAGACTGCGTTGGCGTTATATATGAAACATTTGTATCAGACAGTTATTCGTAGGACCTGAGAGGTGGGAAAGCCATCTATCAGGATTAGGTTCAGGCGAGAAGCCATTTACTTTAGAGTGCAGTTCATTACCTGATAATCCCAGATCTTGACCAGGCGGTCGTCGGCCCCCGATATGAGGTAGGGCTTGTCTCCTCCGTTGTAATAATCGATGCAGTTCACTCCCTTCTCGTGGCCCTCCAGAGTGAAGTTGGGGGTCTTGGAGCCGAGCTGCCACACCTGCAAGGAAAGAAAAGAGGGTAAGGCAAGGCGAGTTTATTATACAGCACTTTTCAACACAAGGCAATTTCAAAGTGCTTTACAAAAACGTAGGGCTGTCAAACGATTACAATTTTTAATCAGATTAATCACAGCTTAAAAATTAATTAATCAGATTAATCACCATTCGAACTATGTCCAAATATGCCATTTCTTTATGTATATTGTTGTGGGAATGCAAAGATTAATGAAAGAAGGCGGATATATCCATTTAACATACGTTTATTATAACATTGTTCTGCGTGTCAAAATGAAAGACAGCCCGTAAAGTTGTATCGATGTTTATAGAGATGTACTACAGCAAAAGTATTCTCCGTCGGGACTTCCTGCAACAACACCACGCCGTTATCTGGATTCTGATTGGCCAGAAGACATTATCAAAGATGTTCTATTGAGAAGATGATCACTACGTGACAAAAGTTTTCAAAACCGTTTCTGGTCTTCGGTATTTCCAGACAAGTGGCTACTGAAATCAATCTTACTAACTGCTGTCTGTGCAATTTACTCCGCGTGTTGGCGGACTTTATTTTGCTTACTCTAACATCATGTCTCATGGTGGGGCTAAGCCATTTCTTGGTATGGGTGTAGCCTACCCCAGCCATACCCTGGCGCCGCCACTGGTGGCACGTATGGGGTGGGCCATTCTGCACATGCGTTAAATATTTAACGCAATTAATTCAAAAAATTAATTACCGCCGTTAACGCGATAATTTTGACAGCATTACAAAAAATTCAAGACATTAAGAAAACACATTAAAAAGCAAAGATAAAAGCACATGGATAACACGGGCACTTCTGGGTGGAGTATGTGGGTGGGATCAGACACCATCTGATAACGGACTGCTCGCATATGTTTTGGACAGATGGTGTTTTCATAGCCGTCTGAACCAGGCGAGCGATCTGTGACTGACTGCACTGTCAAGTTACCGCACCAGGCAGTGATACCACACCATCCTTCCCTTTCATCCCAAGTCAACATATGTTCCCGTTACCCGAACCCATCTTTGACCTTTAAGCCACTTAGGATATTTAAACCTTAGACAGGTAGTGGGGTAGAACAAAGAGGACGGGTTTTGTACGGGCCGGATCGAGATCATGTAAAGCTCTCCATCGCTGAGAAGTGGTGTTGGGAGTGAGTCCCCTGACTGAGAGGCAGCGCCGCTTTCAATTCTGTTTCTCCGATTTGTTTGCGTGAAAGAAAACTGGCGTATAATTTGTTTTTCCTGCTAGAAAAATAAGTAATTAACAAGCGAGTATAATGTTAAAAAGCAATCTACCCGAGTGCCTTTATTCCAGAGGGTGTTGCATTGAGAGACAGAGGGGAAGACATTTCCTGAACACTTCGGCGGGCTCGGGTTTCGAACCCACCTACTCGCTACTGTAGAGACAACTCTGGTTAAATCAGCTTCACATGTACCGCGTTCTGAACTTGCCATTGAGATCCAGAAAGGCCTTGGGGCTATGTCGTTTGATTAAACACGATATATGCACTCCACTATGCCGTCGTAGTATTTACTGGATCTGAAGCTCTCATATTTCGAGCCATCTTGATCCCGGCCCCTCGCTTTGGATCATTGTCATCAACCGGCCCCATTCCAAACTACTCGAATAGCCCTGGTCTAAGCCCATAGTTGCTTTTACATCATAGTGTTTTTTTTTAGCGAGTACAGCTTGATATTATTTGACAAACGATACAAAGGGAATCATTCTCATCACCCCCACATGTCCTGTTCACTCTTTGCATAGAAGCCATGATGGATCTTTTGAGGGTTACAGTCGTTGCGGTTGAACTTGTCTTTGCTATATTTTCTCAACTTCATTCACAACACATGGAAAAGCTTGTTATTCGCTGTGGTTCAATATGCTGTATCGCCTTTTATCCATTCACAATGTGTAGCAACATAATGGATACATATATTAACCAGTCATCTGTATCTGTAAAGGAAATGTCTCCGCCCCTTTTTCTGTCACTATTACTTTCATTTTTAACTTGAACACAAACCTTCTTTATTTTGTCTGTCTTACACATAGTTGCTTGTGTGTGTGTGTGTGTGTGTGTGTGTGTGTGTGTGTGTGTGTGTGTGTGTGTGTGTGTGTGTGTGTGTGTGTGTGTGTGTGTGTGTGTGTGTGTGTGTGAGAGAGAGAGAGAGAGCGAATGAAAAGTCAATGGAATGTCCCCTGAAGTGATGTATACATGTGTGTATACGTGTGTGTGTGTGTGTGTGTGTGTGTGTGTGTGTGTGTGTGTGTGCGCATGTGCGTGCGTGTATGTGTGTGTGTGTGCGTGTGTGTGCGTGCGTGTGTGTGTGAGAGAGAGAGAGAGAGCGAGAGAATGAAAAGTCAATGGAATGTCCCCTGAAGTGATGTATACATGTGTGTGTGTGTGTATACGTGTATGTGTGTGTGTGTGTGTGTGTGTGCGCGTGTATGTGCGTGTGCGTGCGAGAGAGAGAGAGAGAGAGAGAGCGAGAGAGAGAGAATGAAAAGTCAATGGAATGTCCCCTGAAGTGATGTATACATGTGTGTGTGTATACGTGTATGTGTGTATACGTGTGTATACGTGTGTGTGTGTGTGTGTGTGTGTGTGTGTGTGTGTGTGTGTGTGTGTATGTGTATGTGTATGTGTATGTGTATGTGTATGTGTATGTGTATGTGTATGTGTATGTGTGTGTGTGTGTGTGTGTGTGTGTGTGTGTGTGTGCGTGTGCGTACCTTAATGGTTCTGTCCAGAGAGGCGCTGGCAAACTGATTGTTGTCCTTGGGGTTGATGACGATCTGCATGACGTAGTGAGTGTGTCCCTCAAACACCTGACTGCACGTCCACTTCCTCTCCCAGTCCCACAGCTTGATCAACATGTCGTCTGAAAACAGACCGCGTTGAGTATTTTGCAAATACGCCCCTACTTGTGTCGTTTAGAAAAGGTGTTCGCGTGGTTCTTCCTCACCGCTGCTGGTGAGGATGTAGGGCTGGCTGGGATGCACCACGATGCAGCGGATGTAGTCGGAGTGAGCCTCGAACATGTGAACTCGCTCCAGAGTGTTGTAGTTAAACACTCGGATCTGCATATCGTCCTGCGGACAGACGGACAGACGGACGGACGGACAGACGGACAGATCGACAAGTGAGATTATTCCCACACAAAAACACCGATACAAATAACGACCTTTATTTGAAGCACAATACTCACTGCTCCGGCGATGACCCAGTGCTTCCTGGCTACAAACTTGGCCACTCGGACAGGCAGGTCACACAGCTCGAAGGTTTTCACCATCATCTACACACACAGCAGAGAGAACACTTCACACACACACACTTTCTATCCATCAGATAATCGTAAGGAAAATAAAATATGAACTGATTGCGTGTGTGAATTGAACTCAAGGGACACCTGAACTTTTGAAAGAACATCCATAACATTCATCCGTTTGCAACTTATATATATATATATCAATATTCCAACTACTTGTATAGACTATTCTATTCTTGCACTATTTCTATTATATCCTTTTTTTTTGTACTTTCTTGCACTATTATCTGTTTTATTGTGTTGCACTGTGACCTAAGATTTTCATTGTCATAACCACACCGTAGCTATGTACACATGACAATAGCCTTGAATCCTGGAACTTGAAACTTTAATTAATGACTGTGCTTAGGCGAGTGATCAGATATGTGTTTGAGTGTGTAGAGGAGTGTGTAGATTAGTGTGTAGAGGAGTGTGTAGATTAGTGTGTAGAGGAGTGTGTAGAGGAGTGTGTAGGTGGATGATAGTAACCTGTGTTTCATGGTTCCACACCACCACGGTGCCGCTGTACAGACTGGCCACCATCCAGGGCTCAGTGGGGTGCAGGTCGGTGCTCTTCACCCGGTCTGAGCGAGCCGACAGCTTCCGCTTGATGTCCAACCGCAGAGGCTAGGAAGTCAAATAAAATATATAAAAAGATAGCCGCTCTCAACAGGGAGTTGTCCTTTTATAAAAGATTGTTGAAGCACTCAAATCAAATCAAAATGTATTCAAATATCTCACTATCACAAGAGAAGCCCTTGTCTCTGGGGGATTTACAGGTCAACAACATTACATGACTAAGATTAAAAACACATACACGTATAACAGACACCCTGAATGATATATGTATGTAATTTGCTGTATTGAAACATTGTAATGTCCCTTTGAGCTAGCCTTAACCATAAGATGTATTATTAAGGAAAGTCTTACCCCATGTGGATAGGTAGTCTGGCTTCCTAACAAATACCTGACTTGACTCAATAGGCAATATGTACAATATTATAGTCTATGAGGCATTGTTTTGCATTAAATACACTTAATTCAATGACTTTTATTTCGTAAGGCATATTATTGTTCATGTTTTGGAGATAGGAGGCCCTAAAGGAGGGGGTGTGTCTGTCAATACTTCCCATTCCAGATTTAATATGCATGCCTGCTCCACAATGACTTTCAGTTAAAGAAAGCCTGTCAATGAAAATAAGTAGCTTTTGCATATGTGTCCTTTGAAATGGAATGAATAGGCCTTAAAAACCTCTTGTAACCACATCTAAAAAGTTTGTCATAACAACGTACAAATGAGGAACGATCTTTTCTGCTGGTTTTCACTTTGTGTCATGACATATGTGCAGTTCTGGGGTTTTGTTGTCGCATGCATAGATGTACTGTACAGTGTACTTTGAATGGAGTTTGTTATTCTGAAGGTTTGTGGACAGTGTAGCTACGCACACGGTGTCGCGTGCCACTGACGCAGAGCAACCGAACAACAATCAACACATAAACAAAGTTATTGCGAAGCTTTGTGTTTGTTTAATTCTCCTACCATGGTTCCACGTCAGTGAGTCTCAGCCGTGCTGTCCGGTGAAATAATCCGCTTCCCTGTTGCCCTCGTCGGGCTTTTCTTAATGTGGAGAGAAAACTGTGACCAAGCGAACATGAGTAAAAACATAGAGACTTCCGGTTTTAGTTTCACAATAAGAGTCAAATTGGTTCTCTGAAAATATTGACGTTGAAAAATGATGTTATACATATCAAACTCTAACATGGTTTTATGCGTGGTGACTACAAGCCAAAACATGCTGATGCTGTCTTTTAAGTAACATTGTTGAACACCTTAAAAGTAGCCCTTTCTTTTACGATGTAATGGTAATAAATGCAATGCTTTTATTTTGAAGTCAAGAGGCCCCGATTCTTGCCATTTCCGGTTAGAATTGCTCCACTGCTGTCTGACTTGCTGCAGTTTCTTTTGGCGACGTGGATCCTCAGCGCTTCCTGTGAGAGGCTCAGGATCCGGCTGCTGAGCAGAAGAACACGTTGTACCTGCCCTGCAAAAACACAACACTCAAACTACACCGAGGTTATTTCTATTATAAATCACTTATGGGCAGTAACTAAGTACCCTACATGTACTTAATTAGGCTACTGTACTTCTAACATTTTGAATTAGGCTGATCACTTCCATTTCCTGCTGTTTTACAGTTTTACTCCACTACAGTTGAGAGAAAATAGGCCTATTTACATTGTATCTGACATGCAGCTAGTTTCTTTAAAGATAGGCTACGAATGAATAATACAATTAACTCTCGTTTTACCATGTGTCATTAAAGTTAGATAAACACTTTATTGATCCCGACCCTTGGCCACATTGCGCACCTATCTGACAGTCCTTAATTATATAGTTACAAAAAACAATCATTAATGCATTACACTTTAGTATTTAATAAAGTACATTACTCTCACATTTCTGCAGTAATAAGTCTACTTCAACTTTACAGTTTTTCTCGATTGCTAACACACTAAAGTTCTACATAAAGCACAATTATTTTAACTGACACTCAGAGGAAGAGGTGGGTGAGAGTGAGAGGAGGAAGAATGAGAGGTAGAGGTAGAGCTGGAGGGAGAGGACGTGGACAAAGAAGAATACTCTCTAATGAAATGTTATCAACCATGGTGTGACGATGAGAGGCTGGACAGAGGGTTCAGCCTAATCTAAGCCGATGTACTGTTGTCTCTGTAATCCGGACACTTAACAGGTTAGTTACCAGTTTTTATAGTTTTTCTCGATTGCTAACACACTTTTTTTTTAATTGCTCAGTTTCTCAGAACACTAAACTCAATTCACAAAACCCCACACCCAAAGTGCAAAACACCTCGTTTCTCCTGCTAAGTGAAGAACTGCCCTCAAAACTACATACACACTTACTGAATTTGCACCAAATATAACTCACTTCATTCTTAACACTAGATGGTTTGACCACCCAGCTACACACTGCTGAGCATACTCCAAAGCACTTCCATCTGTTGTGGGCTGTGCTCTGTACAGAGAGGGTTCTGCAGAGAAACATTGCTTGAGTTTAAATACAAGTTACGACCATATACAATCGTGTGTGTGTGTGTGTGTGTGTGTGTGTGTGTGTGTGTGTGTGTGTGTGTGTGTGTGTGTGTGTGTGTGTGTGTGTGTGTGTGTGTGTGTGTGTGTGTGTGGACTAGCATTACTATACTTATGGGGACCTACATCTGTTTACATAGTCACGTGTGGGGACTGGCTTTCCTTATGGGGACAAAATGGAGGTCCCCATGAGGGGGATCATTAATTTTAGGGTGAAGACTTGGTTAGGGTTAGGCATGTGTTGGCTATGGTTAAGGTTAGGATAAGTCCCCAGGAAATGCATGTAAGTCAATGTAATGTCCCCTGAAGTGATGTACATTGTGTGTGTGTGTGTGTGTGTGTGTGTGTGTGTGTGTGTGTGTGTGTGTGTGTGTGTGTGTGTGTATTAGCTACCTTCTGCATGCTGATTGGTCCACCTGGGGAGACGAGAGGATAAGCTGCAGCCGTGCAGTTCCTCGGCCGCTCTCTCTGACTTCTCCTTCTCCCAACACACATGTGCGTACGGGATCTGCCCTGTTGGGCTAATACTTATTTATACCGGTTCTTCTCTTGTGTCGTGAGCCTGTTGTATGAAAAGCTACTGAACCTGTCTTTACTTTTTTCTTAGGAGTGCAAAACCCTTTTCTTTTGAATATTCGTTTTTACTGTAGGTAAGAAGCCTGTCTGTTTATTTTCTCTTTCGTTAGGTAAGACTTTTGTGTTTAAAGGTTTGTTTGTTTTATGGTTGTGTTACTCCTGTTTGGTAATAACTTTTTGTTAATTCAATTTACCAAACGGCATTCTCTGACTCAGTGTCCGTGTTCTTGGGAGTGGGGAGAGTGCACATGTTGTGCTGCGCCTAAATTCCCCTAGACCTGGGCGTAACATGCAGTAAATTAAGAAATACAAATGAGTTGTTGAAAAAAAATAATAATCACATTTTATTCAAAAGTAAGCTCTGAGATATCATGAGTCATGCAGAGCTACTGGTGACTAACCTGTTTTCAAGTCTACAGTAAATGTCCGGATTACAGAGGCGACAGTACATCGGCTTAGATTAGGTTGAACCCTCCGTCCAGCCTCTCATCGTCACACCATGGCTGATAACATTTCATTAGAGAGTATTCTTCCTCCTCCCCTCTTCCTCTTCCTCTCCTCTTGTTGGCTTCCATGTTGCTGTAGAAAGTACTCATAGTGCTAACATCCTGATTGATGAGCCAACATGATGCTACCAGGTGTTGGTCAGGTGGAGCGTGTTTCTTGTGTGAGGCATTTTGAATATCAGTGTTTGAAACCTGCTCACACGTGACTTCACGTCAGATCCCTGTGTCTCACGTGGAGAGACGTGTGCAGAGGTTTGCACAAAGCGCCATGTTGATTTGCAAATTGTGTGAAAAGCTGAAAACGTGTTTAGAGTTTTGGAGATTTGAGCCGATGTTTTGCTCTTTGAGTGTCAGTTAACTCTTTCATGCATGAATTAAGAAAGCCGCAGGCAGGATTTTGTTACCAAGTGTTATTATTGCCCTCGGCATGAAAACAAGATTTGAATTTTTTTTTTTTAATCTAGTTTTTTCAAAGAGATTTGTATATGTCCCCTCAGGTGGACAGTATGCGTTCAGGGTTTGAACTGTAGAGATGTACATTTTGAAAAAATGATAAATAAAGATGTGCAAACTTAAAATTACATAATAATAACATAAGTATATTGATTTACGGCCCAAATAGATATTGCAGATGAAGTATTTTCAAGAATAACCAGGGCCAGGGGCCAATTTGAGGCCCCGCGCACCGTTATTTCATGAGTGCTGTGGAGCCTCGCAGCGGCGAAACCGTGCCGCGCCACCTTAATTGCGCCACATAAGCGCATAGGTGCGCCTCAGATGAGGCCCCCCTCCGCAAGGTGAGGCCCCCTCCACAAGGTGAGGCCCCCTCCGCAAGGTGAGGCCCCCTCCACAAGGTGAGGCCCCCTCCGCAAGGTGAGGCCCCCTCCACAAGGTGAGGCCCCCTCCACAAGGTGTGGCCCCCTCTGTAAGGTGTGGCCCCCTCCACAAGGTGAGGCCCGCTCCACAAGGTGAGGCCCCCTCCACAAGGTGAGGCCCCCTCCACAAGGTGAGGCCCCCTCCGTAAGGTGTGGCCCCCTCCGTAAGGTGTGGCCCCCTCCACAAGGTGAGGCCCCCCTCCACAAGGTGAGGCCCCCTCCACAAGGTGTGGCCCGCTCCACAAGGTGAGGCCCGCTCCACAAGGTGTGGCCCCCCTCCGTAAGGTGTGGCCCCCTCCACAAGGTGAGGCCCCCCTCCGCAAGGTGAGGCCCCCTCCACAAGGTGTGGCCCCCTCCACAAGGTGAGGCCCCCCTCCGCAAGGTGAGGCCCCCTCCGCAAGGTGAGGCCCCCTCCGCAAGGTGTGGCCCCCTCCACAAGGTGAGGCCCCCTCCGCAAGGTGAGGCCCCCCTCCACAAGGTGAGGCCCCCTCCACAAGGTGTGGCCCCCTCCGCAAGGTGAGGCCCCCTCCGCAAGGTGAGGCCCCCCTCCGCAAGGTGAGGCCCCCTCCACAAGGTGTGGCCCCCTCCGCAAGGTGAGGCCCCCCTCCACAAGGTGAGGCCCCCTCCACAAGGTGAGGCCCCCCTCCACAAGGTGAGGCCCCCTCCACAAGGTGAGGCCCCCTCCGCAAGGTGAGGCCCCCTCCACAAGGTGAGGCCCGCTCCGCAAGGTGAGGCCCCCTCCGCAAGGTGAGGCCCGCTCCGCAAGGTGAGGCCCCCTCCACAAGGTGAGGCCCCCCTCCGCAAGGTGAGGCCCGCTCCGCAAGGTGAGGCCCCCTCCACAAGGTGAGGCCCCCTCCACAAGGTGAGGCCCCACACAGTCTGCATGATCTGCCTGTAGGGGGGGACGGCCCTGGGAACAACAGCAGCACTACCAGTACGAATTGTAGTTGAAATGTAGCCAGTGATGCATGACGTCCACTGTAGTGAACAGGTGGTCAATACTTTGATAATTTATGAATTCTATGATTCCTTAGTTGTTACTTGATGTCACCACCTCTTTTATACCTGCAGGGGGCGCTTTCCATAAAAGGATTGGCAGGATATAGATGGGTGATTTGGTCCATGTGGCTTTCTGTCGTCCATCTTGGTTTAGAGACATGTATCATGCACTTCCACTGACTTGGCTCTGAGTGGCAGGGTATGGGATGATGCAATAGGGTCCTATGTAGTGGCTGATGTGCAACTATGCAAAAAATGTATATACAAGAAAACACCTTTTGAATAGCTGTCCACTGTAGTGACCTCTATGCATGAAAGGGTTACAATAATTGTGCTTCATGTAGAATTTTAGTGTTAGCAATCGAGAAAAACTGTAGCTCTGCATAACTCATGATATCTCAGAGCTTATATCTGTTGTGTGAAACGTATTAATTCATTACTGTAATTGAGTTGTTGACGTGTTGCAGACTATAACTGCACACACATCCCGCTCAATGCACTGTGGTGAAGTTACTTTGATGCAACACACACTGACCGACCGCTGTGTCTTTGCTGTTCATCTGAAGGACTGAGACACAAAGAGGAGGAAGGCTCAGGGTGTTCAACGAGGCAGGAAGCAGCAGCTACTGACTGGGTTTGGGTTACATAGTATTTCTTCACTGTAGAATTAATACTTTTACTTAAATAAAATATCTGAGTACTTTGTCCACCGCTAGTCTTAACCTTACATACTTAGCAAATGTAATATATGACCATCGATTAAAATAGCCTTTTGGTTTTTTGTATCACGCAAACATTACAGAGAATTTAAGGTTTAATGTAAAACTCAACAAGTTTGATTCTGACATTTCTTTGCAGGGCATCACAGCTGTTCTCATCGATGATATCACATCCTGGATGGATAAAAGCTTCCTTCAGCTAAACCACGTTATTACATGGTTTAGTTGAATACTCGATTGTGATTGGTCAATTCAGAACACGTGACATGTTGTTAATCCAGTAGTATTGACCGTTGTTAACCCTCTTGCGTTTCGGGTCAAAAGTGACCGAGTGACTTTGTTTTTGTTTTTGACACACACACACACACACACACACACACACACACACACACACACACACACACACACACACACACACACACACACACACACACACACACACACACACACACACACACACACATGTATTGTGCTTATGTCCCCCCACACCTTCCAGACAAAACCATTTATACGGGAACCTCTCACTTTCTTGCAATGTACACACGCACGCACGCACACACACACACACACACACACAGAAATAAATCCGTTCGATTTAACTGTATACAGTTTTGGCCGAAAAGCAAACGGCATGCTTGGCGTCGGGCTCCCTGTTCAGCCCGTCGGGGGTTCTTTTGCCCATAATGGCCGCCTCGCTGCACGCTATCCCTTACATCACACCCAGGTCTTATTTCCCAGCCCACAAATGCACAACCACAAACGACGCTGAAGTTGGCTTCCGATTCAGAGCATCCGATTCAGCAGTTAAGGGGAAAGTTAAGGGACATTTAATTTACAGGGCTGAGCGAACAATCCTCCGTGTTTGAACCTCTTAAATCGCTGCATAGCCGATTTATCTGGACTGGATTATCCCAGAGAGGCTAAAGATTCTTTATAACACAGTTTGAGATTTGTGAAACCTTTATTCTATTTGTGAAAATACAAACAAGGGAGATTTCAGTGCTTTTTTCACATGTAGACCAAATTAGACCAGGTCCTGATCTGAAACCACTCGACCTACACTCATCAAATCGGGTAAGTATGGACGGCTAATTAAGGAAGAATAAAGTCTTTACTTCTCAAATGTATTATAATTTTTTGTTTCAAATAAAAACTCAACAGATAAGTAGGTATACTTATATAAACTTCATGTATTTACAGTTGAAGGCAAAACATTTCAACAGGAAATTAAATATAGTCTATAACTAGCATTGTTCAAGTTTACTTTAAGCAACAAGCTTTGTTTGCCTAATTACAGTATGTCACCTTGAGTACTCGGATTGCTTAGAATGTGAAAAACATTGCAAGATTAGAAAATAACACTTGACAATGGAATGAGAAAGTTGGTTCATTGTAATCCTGTCTTCTCTCTCAGAAAAATAATTGCTATTCATATTTTTGCTTTAGGACAAAGCAGCAGAAGCCGTTCAGAGTGGATGAAAGACTGAAGGTTAGCCTTTATCTCATGAACCTGAATTCCTTTAACATCTCTTTCATTTTGTTGTTTGTTATGAAACAGTATTTAAGATACGAAAACTTTGTAGCTAAAGAATTATCACCTACATGAGGAGCATACACTTATTTTTATTTATGTATTGATTTGTTTAACAGGGACAGTGCACATTAATTAACATTCCTGTAAATGTGCCAGTTAGCCAAGAGGCTATTTTTCATCTGTTGTCCCTGGAAAAGATTCTATAAGTCAAGAAGGCATAAAGGCTCGCCCAGCTGGGAGGTTCACTTCCTGATCCTGGCCTGCTGCAGCAACATCAGCCTTCCACCTGTGTTTGTATTTTCACAAATAGAATAAAGGTTTCACAAATCTGAAACTGGGTTATAAAGAATCTTTAGACCCTCTGGGATGATCCAGTCCAAATAAATCGGCTATGCAGCGATTTTAGGCCCCGGCCACACGAGGACGAAAACGGCTAAACGCATAGGATTAACGCAAACGCAATCGCAAACAAGCTTCCGTCCACACGCAATATTCACCGGATAGTGTCTGCCCACACCATGGATAGGAGGCGGGGCCTCATTCATTCCTATGAGAGTTGCTCATTAGCGCATGATGATAAAATGGCCCAACTTTTGAGAGAGTGAAACGTCACAGATTACCCGGCATGCCTGAGAAGTACCCATATGTGCGCTCATAACACATGCGCAACTTTAACCAACATGCTCGTTCACATCAAGCACGTCAATTTGCGTACACGTAACAGCACCGTGCGCTCATGACAGCATGGTAATGGATTGTTATTATGCAGTTAGCAGCTAGCGGCTAGCTAGTAATTATGCTAATGTACACATCAATCGTTGTGTACTTCTATTATGCTGTAACAGGATCTAGTGATATCCAACAGAGCTTCATTTAGCATGAAAGAATTATTGCACTGTATATATATATATATATGTATATATATATACAGTGCAATAAACTTGTTAGTGCAATAAGAAGCTACAGGAACGTGAATCTACGTCGGTAATATTAACTTTATTTAATACAACATTTACGGTACAAGATTTAATCATACAGCCCATGTAGTATAATATTTTACAAATGATGAATTACAGCAAACATGTGCAATATATCCATTATTACAGCTCCGTGGGCAGTAAGGCGATATGGTCTGTTCTTATTGTGCATCCATGGGTAAAGAGAAACTCATGTAGTGCTGAACACGTAACGTGAACGCGCCGGGCGGCGCGGTCCCGTGGGTTAGATGCGCGTTCATAATGCCGAGGGAAATAACTCTCAGAATAACGTTATTAGCACATTTTTACAACTTGAGGAACGCATTTTTTTAATAAGGGCTATACAAGTGTTCACACTGGGTTGTTTATTTAGTTTAAAAAAAATTATCCAACGAGTTACAGACCACTCTTTCCCCATGTAAGTCAATGGGAAAAAGTGTTTCCGGGCCTGGCAACCAAACGGATGTGCAGTACCGCCGTTTGGCCAGCACGAATATTTCCATCTGAGTCCGGCGCACTTCCTGGGGGCTTGGTTCAGGGCGTCCCGAGCTGAATAAGGGCGTCAAATTACGGCAAGACGCCCCCCTGGTGGAAACGCTGTTTTACACCATAAATATTCCCCAAAATTATTCAAAAGCACATTCTTCCAAACTCTCTACTGCCACCTGCTGTCTAATCACTGTCCAGAGGGACATGTCTGTGCTTCAAATGGGATCATTCAGCATACAAGTTAATGTATTACTTCTGTGATAATAAAAAGTCCGACCTTAATGGAAACACAACCTGCTTGCTCTTATTTGGATTTTCTTTAAATGAAAAAAGGTACAAGGGTTTCAAGTCAGTTTATTACACATTAGAAATATGCAGAAATATGCAACACAGGACAGATAGGGTTCTTCTTATTGGCTCTTCTTAAACACTTGGCGGCAGACTTTGTCGAGCACGTGGATTTCCTGAAAGAGAACAGACCTTTAGACTGAGTTCAACATGATGCAACGACTGTCTCTTAATAACACAATCAGGCAGATTACATCTACAGGTGTTATAGATAGCGCTTCAATATCTTTTTTATTGTCATTGCGATAATGTAATTCTAATCGAGGGTTGGGAAATATTTCATCTTCAGTAGGTGAAGGGAGAAAGTGTTTTCCTTTTGAATAATCTTATCTGGGTCGGCTAAAAAGAGTGCATGCAGTTCATTAAAGGTCCCCTATTATACTATTGTTCATCAATATCTCACAGGTCTCCAATATATCCAGAACCTGTCTCTGATTGGCTGAAACACCAAACAGATCATTGCAGCATTACCCATAATCCCCTCTGGTTCAGCCCTGTTTCCAAAGTGCTGATTCTCTGTCTGTGACTTTAGATGAAAATAAGGAGCCCCTCCCCACGCCCATGAAGAAGAGGGGACACATGTTGATGTAGAAGAGACATGAAGAAGAGGGGACACATGTTGATGTAGAAGAGACATGAAGAAGAGGGGACACATGTTGATGTAGAAGAGACGTGGAGAAGAGGGGACACATGTTGATGTAGAAGAGACGTGGAGAAGAGGGGACACATGTTGATGTAGAAGAGACATGAAGAAGAGGGGACACATGTTGATGTAGAAGAGACATGAAGAAGAGGGGACACATGTTGATGTAGAAGAGACATGAAGAAGAGGGGACACATGTTGATGTAGAAGAGACATGGAGAAGAGGGGACACATGCTGATGTAGAAGAGACATGAAGAAGAGGGGACACATGTTGATGTAGAAGAGACATGAAGAAGAGGGGACACATGTTGATGTAGAAGAGACATGAAGAAGAGGGGACACATGTTGATGTAGAAGAGACGTGGAGAAGAGGGGACACATGTTGATGTAGAAGAGACATGAAGAAGAGGGGACACATGTTGATGTAGAAGAGACATGAAGAAGAGGGGACACATGTTGATGTAGAAGAGACGTGGAGAAGAGGGGACACATGTTGATGTAGAAGAGACATGAAGAAGAGGGGACACATGTTGATGTAGAAGAGACGTGGAGAAGAGGGGACACATGTTGATGTAGAAGAGACATGAAGAAGAGGGGACACATGTTGATGTAGAAGAGACGTGGAGAAGAGGGGACACATGTTGATGAAGAAGAGACATGAAGAAGAGGGGACACATGTTGATGTAGAAGAGACATGGAGAAGTGAGTTTTGCATAATAGGTGACCTTTAAGAAAACATTTTATTTCCTGGCAAAACTTTTACCACTTTTCTCTTATTTTACGTCACTTTTTGTCTCACCAGGTGAAGCATGTCTCCCTCGAGCCACTGCTTCCAGCCCCGATTATCTTTCTCGCCCTTCTGAACACACACCAGCTTGTCCCCATCCCGGGTAACCGTTGTCTTTATAACCACAAAAACACGCATCGTGGTTATTACTCAAATGTAGTGTTTTACAAGTGACGACAAATAATCCATGCGGAAGCACTTTGGTGCAAACAAGAAGAAAATAGTCCTACCATGACCTTCCGGTTGTCCAGGCCCTTTGTCTGCTCCTCGAACTCCTCCCCGATGGTGAAGTTGACCTCGTAGTTCCTGAAGGTGCTCAGCGTCTTCGTCTCGAACTTGTCTCCGTCCTGCACGATCACCTTGGTCTGGCTCAGGTGGGACGCTATCTTTCTGGTGGCAAAGTCAATGTCTGCGAGCACAGGAGAGCATGTCAGCGTTAGAAGAGAGAACCAGTCGGCAAGTATTGTACTCAAGTGGGATTTTAACATTCTTTTCATTTACTTGAGTATTTCCATTTCATTATACTTAATTATTTTTACTTTGCTACGTGTATTTTGAAACTTTAGTTACTTATATTAAGATGTTGTGTGAAGAGGCTCAGCCAAAGCTTTAAGCCACTGAGGATCCGCTTCGTTTATGTAAAGACGCACACTTGAGCTTGAAGAAGTCAGATACAAAGTCTATTTATCGTCAAGTTACTGGTGTCCATTTAATTTAAATCACTTTTTCCATTCAGCATACAACAAGGACACTTAAACACGATGACTCCGGTAACCACACTTCACCGTAGCATAGTTGTGTGTATGTGTGCTTTGGTGTGTTTGGAGAGTAAGCAAACACGAGTTCCTTCTTTTATGTCCTTGGCTCTAATTGGCCGTTATCACCTCTAACGATTAACCGGGGCAATGACTGAGATATAAAAAGATAACATCTATTGCAAAAAAATGTGATAGAAAGTCCTGACATTTGTTTATCACAATTTAGTTTGTCTTTAACAGTAAAATAACGACATAACACATATCACGAATGGAGGCCATTTTTCTGCGGAATAAAGACTTGAAGTAATTTTTGCTGATGTGTCCGTACTTTACTTAAAGGTCACCTATCATGCTATTTTTAGACAATAGCATAGGTCTCTCAGATGTATACAAATATATATAAAAAACATGTCGATGAAGTGTTTTGCTCCAAACACCAAACAGATCACCCATTCTAGCCATGCCTCAAATCCCTCTATTTCACTTCCTGTTTCTAAACTGCTGATTTGGGTATAAAGCTTTTTAAAAAAATGGATAGAATGAATGAAAGGGCTGAGCTCATGTGGGAGATTCTACCGACAGATACTGCGGTGATGAAACGCCATATCATGGATTATCAAGGATCTGAAACAGTCTGGAGCTCAAAGGCTTTCTCTCTCGCCGGTTACACCACAAGGTGAGTTCCTTTTTACTTCCTGCTTCTTCACACACATGCTTCCCCAGCTGACCCAAAAAGCGACGCAGGTTCTGGTCCAGGCTCTCGTCACCTCACGCCTAGACTACTGCAACTCCCTCCTGGCTGGTCTACCTGCATGTGCCATCCGACCTCTGCAGCTCACCCAGAATGCAGCGGCTCGTCTGGTCTTCAACTTCCTAAATGTTCCCACACCACGCCGCTCCTCCGCTCCCTCCACTGGCTTCCGGTAACTGCTAGAATCCACTTCAAGACACTGGTACTTGCGTACCATGCTGCGAATGGATCTGGCCCTTCCTACATCCAGGACATGGTTAAACCGTACACCCCAGCGCGTGCTCTCCGCTCTGCATCAGCCAAACGACTCGCTGCACCCTCGCTGCGAAGGGGACCCAAGTTCCCATCAGCAGAAACACGTGGGTTTGCTATCCTGGCTCCAAAATGGTGGAATGAGCTCCCATTGACATCAGGACAGCAGAAAGCTTACACACCTTCCGGCGCAGACTGAAAACTCATCTCTTTCGACTCCACCTCGAGCGATAGAACTATTAACAGAGCACTTATATACTAACAAAGGGCTGGCTTACCTAAAGCCAGTTGAGTAGCACTTGAAATGTTTGGCTCTATGAAACCTGATGTACTTTATGATTCTGTTTTCTTCAAGTTTGTATTTTGTTGGTCGAACGCACTTATTGTAAGTCGCTTTGGATAAAAGCGTCAGCTAAATGTACACCGACCATATTACGTCCAAAACAGTCGGGCATTGTTTCTGATAGCAACGTTTCTGATTGGGCCGTGGGTCCACATTTCAGATATGACGTCATATCGGATGCACATCTGGATCAGCTCCGTTGTTCCCCCGTTTTTAGAGATTTGGTTACGGAGGAAAAGAGAGAGGGTTTTATTTTCTGACGCTGCGTGAGTTCCCCGACGCACCGGGGACACATGGTGATGTAGAGAAGACATCAAAAAGTGAATTTTGCATGATAGGTCCCCTTTAAGTGAGAATTTAAATGTAGGACCTTTATATCTAAACAAAATGATATGCTAAGATGCAGTACTGTGCTACTGTTTTTTTAATACATTTCTTAACATTGACACAAATTACAAACCTAACAATATTCTATCATATGTGAAAAGAGCCATCCTGCAAACCAAAGGACCTTGGATACTAAAAGTACATTTTGTAGATAATTATTTTGAATTTCTACAGTAAGGGTTTTATCTGTAATCACGTTTTTTAAGATAATAGTTTCCAATTTTACTAAAATAAAGGATTTGAGAACTTCTTACACCACTGTCAGTCAGTTTGGTGAATAGTTAATAATCTTTCTGTACACTGACACACACAAGCACACATCCACTGACACACATGTGACACTCCAGGCGGCTTATTAGGATTCTTCTTCTATGGTTTTTCTGTCTCATTTACACTTTAAAATATGACCTTACTCCGAGTCAAACGAGTTCCTCCTCCTCGCTCGACGTCGCGCTCTTAGCACCGCATCGCTCAGATATTCATATCCATTTGCCTAAACGTGAAAATTCAATTCCGTGCCATCACTCTCGCAGACGAGGCCCATCTAAATAATATTTTTGACCAATTTCCATAAGGATGTCATTTTCCCATCCGTTCCATGGAAATGAGGCGGAGGCCTTCAGGATTCCCTGGATTTTGCTGAGTAACCGGGATGTTTTATGAATTGCAGATAAAGTCGTGAATAATGAACGTTTTTCGGGGGCCTGATCGACGACGCTGGCCCAAAAAAGGGCTCCATCTTCCTTCCTCCGTTTTTTTAAATTACAAGCTGCCTGATCCAGGGTCGGATCTCGTTTTACCATTCGGCGGATCAGGAGTATGCAGAAAGGGCTGAATCAATATTTGGCGCTGTAACAGACAGCAGCGGCTCTCAGAGTAGAGGTTAACTCGTCCTGACAGCAGCTCAATGAGGAGATGAAGCAGTGCCAGAGAATTCCTCTACTTTCCTCCTCTCTCTCACTCTTTCTGTCACACAAACATCCTGCTCATTCCTCCCTCTCGACTTGGCTGCATATTTAAAGACAACCTGCTAATTGACTCTCCTTCTATACTGTAATAATTAAAAGTGGAGCTCACCGATGGCCTTCATGATGTCCTCGAATTTGTCGTTGCTCACCATCTCCCATCGTCCATTATAGTCTGCAGGCATTTTTGATTTTGATGAGTGGAGATATCAGTTAACCGTACGCTTGTCAGACTAAGAGACACCGTTAAATCCCAATCCCTTTATATGCATCGGCAAATGTGTGTGTGTGTTTGTGTGTGTGTGGACATAAAGTGCAGGGTCCAACTGATAACTCCATCATTGTGTGTAGAGTATGATAACAAGTCCAAGTTTGCACCGTGCGTTGTAAACCTGCGGCTGCGCTTAATGTTCATCGTTCATATTACATTATTACATGGTTTAGTTGAATACTCGATTCTGATTGGTCAATTCAGAAGACGTGACACGTTATTAATCCAGAACAGACAGATTGCTGTCAAGGATTTATTGACCGTTGTTAAGGACGTTTATTACATGGTTTAGTTGAATACTCGATTCTGATTGATCAATTCAGAACACATGACAGACAGAACAGACAGACCGTTGTTAAGGATGCTTACATCTGCAGAAAGAAGTTCGGTCGATTGAACTGTAGGCCTATACAGTTTGGCCGGGGCAGAAACCCTCCTTTTTACGCAGCGGTCCAGACATAGACATCAAACGGCGACACATATTCAGTGTGCTGTTCCTTTGGCATCAGGGCAGGGATATCTAGATACTTTCCAAGCTTTGACATCATGAGTTGTGCTACTTTTAAAGCAAGCAGCGATGTTTTCAAATCTGGAATCAAAAGGTCCTCAAAAACGCTATCGAAGAAGTTCCTGCCGTTTCTACGTTAGCTCAAACGGTAACAACGGACTACTTTTCTTAGCGGATACATGTCAATTTAAATAAATAATAGCGTACTATTTTTTAAATCAATAAAAACATTTTCTAAATCTCTAAAAGCAATTCAATCAAGTCATATCGTTACTTTGTTGAGAATGTGGCCGTGTAAGATCTGGAACTCTCCGCTTCGCGTCGGGCTCCTGATCAGCCTGTCTGGTGTTCTTTTCCCATAATGGCCGCGCCGCTGCACATTATCCCTTACTTAATATACCTCCTGTGTCTGTGCACTAAGTGTGTGCACACAGACTTGGATGCACTTAAAGAGCCTGCTGCACTTTTCCATTTGCACTCTAATGTGTGGGAATGGAGGGGAGATGGAAAGAGACGAGCGCTGATTACCTCAAATGCCTGCACCTTAATTCATTCCTCGAGTCTTTTTTAGTGCCTGTGGAAATATCGCTCTCCGGTTTCATATCAAGGCAACAAAGTTCAAGGGAGTACAGTTGTGTTGACGCAAATGTATCTCCACAGCAGTATTTACCTAAAGTTAGACATTAAAAAGTGTATTTTTTCAGAAATGTCCCACAAGAGTTTTGACTACAAGGTCTCTTTAAGAATCAATGCAAGATAACACAGCTCTATCAGCTGGAGCTACCTTATCATAATCCGAGCATATGTGCACATCAATTATTGTTAAACTGCTTAGTGTGGGATTATGCAAAGTTGCCGGTGGGTTTATATCGAGGTTACCACAACCACAGTTCATTATGACATGTGGAATATATCTTGCATTGCTTTCTGATGCCTCCATGCTCTTTAGTTTCAACAGAGGCTGTCTCTCAGCGGCAGCCATAATCAATACAGCTTTCAAAGAGCACAGAAACACACGCTGTATATATCCATGGTGCAACCACAGCGCTATTTCAAACGGTTTCACCTGAGATGCATGTGGAGGGTCAAAGGTGAGGCGGGCGGTGTGTGTTATAGTTTAACAGCTGTGATAAGAGGCATTTATTTCTCTCCCGCCGGCAGATTGTAAAGTCTAATTGAACGCTATGCTGGGTTTAGAGATGGGTGACTATTATCATTATTATAAGCAAGACAATAAAGGGCAAAGATATGTAGAAAATAAACGAGAAAATACGTTTCTAGCTAAACGTAATTGAGAATGCAGTTTAGTTCTGTGGGCACGTGATTTTTAGGAGACAGGGTTGGGTGTGTGAGGGGCCCCGGTCATTTGCTGTTGATCTGGGTGTTCACACGTCACAGAACCCAGGAAGCAAACAATGGAAACAGATACATCTCCAACGAGGCGTTCTGGGGCAGGTCTTTTCTGTGTTAGAGTTGTACTCGCTACAGCAGGAGTGTCAAACTCAATTTCATCCCGGGCCACATCAGCATTATAGTGGCACTCAAAGGGCCGGTTTTACATTTTAATATAATATATATTAAATAATGTATTATATTACATTGTTAGCCCTGCATTGGATTATTATCAGTTCTGGTAATATCTTCCTGAATAACTACGTCTGAAAGCAGAAGTCTACTGCAGGGGTGTCAAACTCAAGGCCCGGGGGCCAAATCCGGCCCGCGACTTCATTTCATGTGGCCCGCAAGAGCTCTGAAAGAATGTAATATGTTTATTATACGGTTACAGGCCGATTTACAGATGCACCATGTCCATAAACTACATGTCCCACAATGCATCTTACATTACATTTTTTTTTTTTTACTTTTTTTTCAAAATGTCACTTTTTTTATTTAATATCACTTTTTTCAGAATTTGACTTTTCTTTTAAAATAATTTTGTGACATTCTCACTGAAGAGACTTGCACTTATTTGCCCTAGGCTTCTTCTTTCAGACGTAGTTATTTATGAAGTGTTTACCCTATCCAATAATAATCCAAGGCAGAGGCAATAAAGTAATATAATACATTATTGTATATATATTAAATATTTATATATGTATGTTTATATAGTCTTAAAGTTACAACCGGCCCTTTGAGTGCAACCATAATGCTGATGTGGCCCGTGATGAAATTGAGTTTGACCCCCCTGGTCTAGGGCAAATAATTGAAAGCAAATATTCAACAATTACACCAATTGTATTGTATATTATATTATTTGCAAGCTCTTGAGGGCCACATAAAATTAGGTCGCGGGCCGGATTTGGCCCCCGGGCCTTGAGTTTGACACCCCTGCGCTACAGGGTGTACTTTGAGGGTTTGTGACTCTGCAGACCGTTCATAAAAACCTTCATAACACACAAGGGGACGGGCGATAACCGGAAAAGCATGACAAGGGACCTTTAAGTAGTAAAAGAGTTCTACAATTTAATATTTTGAGTTCATGTGACATTTTCTGAGTTTTCACGCTACAAGTAGTTTTTGATTTACCGCGACTATTTTGTGGATTGAGTAAGCACCACGTGAAAGTATTAGTCATTTCAATGTTCTTCTCTCTTTTGTTTATGCGTCTGATGTCAACAGCTGCCAGGAAAACATCACAAACCCCTGCAGTAAGGTGGATCTGCCTCTAATTCTCATCTTGTTAGTGCATCAATTTAAAGGAACTAAAGCGATCAGTTTTGTTCTGCTACTTGTTCAGGATTGTATGGTGACCAATGCATCATCCCGTAAAGTATGGTCAGAAGTGAAAAGCAAAGTTATGGCTTCATGAATTAACATTTTGATATTAAAAATAGGGGAAATGACATCATGCCATGTACAAAGGGGTCCCTTGTAGTTATAACAACCCACACAGAATTATTGCCATCAGTTTCCCCTCAGATTTATGTTTTTCAGCAAAAAAGATCAAATGAACCCGTCTCACCTGAATCGAACCAGATAATAGAAAACAAAATGTAGTTGAAAGTTGAACAACAGTGACAACTGGGCTAATATTTGTCAGTGGGACAGAAACACGACTTATTGATCCGTGTCTCCTGGATCTGTACTCAAGTAAATGTTTGCCAGCACGTCCTCCAAAACAAATGTTTAAGGTCATTGTTGTGTTTTCTTTTCATTCAGATTCCTGCAAGAGACCAGAATCTCAAGTAATGCAGTTTGACAACCATAACTTCAAACACAATTACATAGTGTTAGGGATTCAGTTTGTCTTTACTCCTAGACATTGAACCTTATTCTGTGTGTTGACATTTACGACCATCCCTGCTTCTAATCTCCCGTAAGGAATGTGATAATGCAGTCGTATGTTGATACCAGGTGTTATGGCCTGACCTGCCGGGCACAGGGTGGTTTTACGAGTGTGAGAACGCTGGCTTTCTAAGCCCCACAGATGTGAGAGACATCTCCTGTGTCTGCAGATGCTTTACGCCCATCCCCAATATGTGGATTTGACTCTCTGTAAACTAGTTAAAAGGTCTGTCGAGATGCGAGTCTGATCAGATTTGACATGGCAACCCACCCGTGCAGTCAGAACCTTTGACTGTGTGACTTGTGATGTGAATGTCTTCGGCCGATGCTTGTATGAAATCTCAGTGTTTGACATCAGAACTCCTGCTCGTCCCGTGTCTCCTTCATGAGTCGGTGACTCCCACTGCATTGCTACACAGACGTTTCCTCCACACATAGCATTAAGGCCATGACCTCCATTACTTAATTAATGCTACATCAGCACAAAGGTAACTAAAGAAATGCTTAAAATATTGTTAAACTAGTCAAAGCAACAGTTTATAACATGTCGTGTGTTTGTTTTGTTCAGTGGGTATCCCTTCGTCATTTCAAACGTATTTCCAGTAGAACACTGACCGATGTCTAATGTCTAAATTAGCTTCTTGCTTTGAGAATGGATTATTCTATGATTGTCAAAATAGCACCACTTCAGATTATTCCACATTTGTGTTTGTGTGTCTTTCTCTTTTATTTCCTCTGCTTTTAAGACGGGGCTCACTTGGAAAAAGGGGATGTCATGTTTGATTTTAAACTCATTATAGTGTGTAGGGTTTTTTCTTATGTCTTCTGTATATCAAATCTGAGCAAAGCACACACAATACAACTGATTTAAGATGTTAAACTCCTGGTATATAATACCTAAATTAGCCTTTTGTCAAAACGTTAATTCTGACTGTTGCTTTATCTAGTCACCAATATTTGTATTAAATTATATCCATCCATCTTCTCCCGCTTATCCGTGGTGGGGTCTCGGGGGTAGCAGTTCCAGCAGAGAGCCCCAAACGTCCTTTCCCCTCATCAACCAGCTCTGACTGGGGGGTCCCAAGGCGCTCCCAGGCCAGCGAAGAGATATAGTCCCTCCACCTGGTCCTAGGTCTACCCCTCGGTCTCCTCCCAGCTGGACGTGCCTGGAACACCTCCCTAGGGAGGCGCCCAGGTGGCATCCTAACTAGGTGTCCGAACCACCTAAACTGGCTCCTTTCGACGCGAAGGAGGAGCGGCTCAACTCCGAGTCCCTCCCTGATGACCGAACTTCTCACCTTATCTCTAAGGGAGACGCCAGCCACCCTGCGGAGAAAACCCATCTCGGCCGCTTGTATCCGCGCTCTCGTTCTTTCGGTCATGACCCATCCTTCATGACCAGAGGTGAGGGTAGGAAGGAAAATGGCCAGGTAGACAGAGAGCTTTGCCTTCTGGCTCAGCTCCCTTTTCGTCACGACGGTGCGGTAAAGCGACTGCAGTACCGCTCCCGCTGCTCCGATTCTCCGGCCCATCTCACGCTCCATTGTTCCCTCACTCGAGAACAAGACCCCGAGATACTTGAACTCCTTCACTTGGGGTAAGGTATTAAATTACATTTCATTATTATTATTTCATTTTTTTTTGTCCAAGCTACATTTTAATTAACTGTCAATTATTACAAAGGATTCAATCATTATTCAAAATGGATTATATTAGGTAGATTCAATATAAATAGTAAATAAAGACTTAATAACAAATCTATTGAATATTCTATTTGTATATACATGACCAAAAAGGAGGTTACCCCACCTGCATACATTTATTTCTAAATAACATGTCAATTGTTCTCCTTCAGACTCTCCTCAGTTCATCTCAGCTTTCCTTTCACCACACAGGGGCAATGTTGCTACGTATAAGCCACTATCATCCCTTGAGCTCTGTGCAGAAATAGTCCCACATGTTATGCTGTGATCAAAGTTAAGATGACACCGAGCCATCTGCCAGCAGAGTTCTTTGGTAGTTGCTTTGGTCAGGTGAATTTGAAAGAATTTGTTAGCTGTAGGAAGAGGTTTAGGAGAGGCAATAACTGCCTCACACTCAGCACCAACACCAAGAGAGGGTTTGGATTTGAAACAGCACTTAATGATTAAGAAAATAGCAAGTAGTTCTATATGTAAGACAGCCTGAAACGTGCTTGCTGGCACACGTAAAGCGCATCTCAAAGACTTATATAAATGCAATTAGGGTGTTTTTAATAATGCATGACAGCGGGTTCATTTTAATTCTGCCTAACTCACACCTAATGGCACTTCCTGCGCCCAATAACCTTGGAGGCACACACACACACTCAGCACCTACACACACATTGTGCATTTTGTCTGTGAATTCCTCATACATGTCTGCATGCCGATGTGTTTCACATTTCTGCACCGCCTGGCTGCAATGCACACCTTCCAGCTTATCCGCCTGTGCACGAGCAGATGTGTATGTTGATACGCACAGCATCTCGTTATCGACACACATGATTATGTAGTGGGCGGTGATTAATCCTGCACTTCTGTTCCCCCTCTCGCTCTGAGAGTTGAGTTTTCCTCCCCGTATCTCAGCCTAATCTTTAAGATGCCGTGCATTGTGCCTTCATGCTGTGTCGCCCCCCGCAATACAGTCTCAATATCCTGCGTGATTCAATTCAATTTGCTTCATTAGCATGGCATTGAAAGCCGTGCATTACTAAGCCTTTACATCCCCATGCAGCTCCCCGAGCGCCCCTTCATCTCTCCCATCTCTTCCTCCTCCCCGTTGTTTCACAACATCAAAGGTTAGATTAATCACAATCCTGAGAGAAGACAAATGATTGAGAGGAGTCTGCTCTTTGTTATGAAACCCTCGCCGTGGATTTCAGCGCAGAGTAGATATATTTGTAATGTATTTTCATCCCACCCATGGACTCTAATAGCGGAGCGTCGTGCTGTGTCTCTTTGATGTCCCAGGGAGAATTGAGAGGGCCCCAATGTTCACGCACAATTGAATGACTTTTACTTTTATCCACCTCGCCTTTCTGAAAGAAAAAGAAGCACAGCTGTGATGCTACATGCGTCAGAACAAGATACAAAAGTACACCATGTTAAAGAACACTGCCTACACATACACAAACACACAAACAAACACCGAACAATACACACGCTTATCGTTGGAATTCTGTATAATACCTACTTGACATGCCTTGAAACACCTGAACTGTATTTATCCAAGTTTCTTGATAAAACTACATTTTTACAATACTTTATTTAAGTAGATCATCATGACGCAATCATTGGCTTTCGTCCGATAGCATTTTTGTACAGAATACAGCTTAAAGCATCATAATAAAAACTCTATGAAACCTCTGTTCACAGACTGTTAGCAGCTAACGGCTAACTGCCGATTTGAACTACTTGAAGCATATTTCGTAGTGGCCAATTGGGGGTACTACACATCTTGTTACAGTCTTGTGATGTCGATGGGCCCAAAAATACTTTCCCCCATTAAATTACACTGGGAAAGTGACATCTTTAAATTTGCTAAAATATTTTTTGGGAGGTAACATTTCTTCACAGTCTGAGCACTTGAATAGACCTTATTTGAATAATAAGATCCAACAATTTGTAAAATGTGCTAAAAGCTATATCCAGGGGTATCTTCGCTCCTCCATTCAGTGAGCAGGAACCTGAAGTGACATGTAGGTTTAAGTCATGGGGGTGGGGCTTAATGAAGGGAGGCGGGGTTTAAGGAAATTGCAACGCCGGAGAATCCAAGAAGGATTTGGGTACTTTTGTTCTCGTCGAGCTATTTTAGTTTCTAGCGCCACTGTGGCACCTCATAGGAGGAATTAATGGGGCTGTAGTTTAATATATATATTTTTTATTACATTCATGATTCCAACACAGATTTGTAGTTCACAATGTAGCGTTATCAGAGGGAAAATGCATTGATAGTTAAATTAATAGATGTCCCCCCCCCCCCCCCGGGACTATGGGACATGTTAAGTCCTGAAACCCGCTGTTCTCTTGCACAATTAGTAATGATACCTTAACATTTCAGAACATCTGTACCAGTTATCATGACATCCCCACAGATACACACTCAGGAAACTGCATCTCCCCACTCAAAAACCTTTCAGACAGCAGAGGAAAAAGCTACATAAGTGCCAATCCATTTGCTTTTATGCACTCACAAATTGCGTGCAGTCCTTTTGAGAGCAGAACAGTACATAATAAGTCCGTATGGGACAGCCTTGATGTCAAGAGACTTCAGTTGCCTCAGACACATTGTCAGGGCGAGGTACCTGTGGGGACATGTTCTGTGTCAAAGTCACGCTGTACAGTAGGTGTGTGCTGCCTGGACTTGAAAAAGAAAAAAGAAAAAAGCTTGTCCTGTGCATTTGTAACCTGTCCATGAATGTATGCATGTACCTTAGGTGCTTTCCTGTGGTTGCTTGTCCGTCTATGCTAAATGCCGTGCCGTGCCTGACCGTCATCACTCTCCCGCTTCGAGCCCACTCTCCTCCCCACTTTCCCGGAGGATAAATCAAATCCCATGTTCCACCTCTGCGTGTGACATCCCGTCCCCTGAGGCGAAATCTTGCAATCCTGACCTCTACCGTGTGGTGCCTCCTTACCCCCCCAAAAAGGTCTCATCCAGATAATCATAGCAAGAAAACATAGCTGTAAAGACACCCTGTAGACTCTTTTAAATGTCATCTGAAGACATTCCTGTTTGGGCAGGCGTTTGGGAGCTTTTATTCTGTTTTTATTGGGTTTTTATTGTGTTTTTCACGATGTATTGTGTTTTTAGCACTTCTTAAAGTGGACCTATTATGCTATATTGGAAACATATATTGTAGGGCCATACCTATACAAAACATGTCTGTGAAGTTTTTTGCTTAACGTACCAAACAGATCCCCCATTGTAGCCATGCCTCATTCTGCTCAAACCCCTCTTTTGCAGCCCTGTTAGAGAAACGCGGATTTTGGGTCCTTAGCTAAAAAGAGGAGGCGGAGCTAATGCCTACGACGGAGTATTAGGGCCACACTTAGAAGAAAAAAACAGAGAGATTTTGAGAATACAGTCTTAATAATACGAGAATAAAGTCATAGTTACGAGAATAAAGTCATAATATGAGAATAAAGTCATAGTTACGATAATAAAGTCATAATTACGAGATTAAAGTCTTAGTTTCATAAGTGGCTTGAGAAGCGGACAACAGCAGCGTCCTGCAATAAAATGAGGAATGTGGAGCATCTTGTGAAGCAGTACTTTAGTTTAGGTTTCTCAAATAACGAAATTCAAATTCATCAGATTATCATAAGTATTAGAACTTTGAAAAGGTTGAGTCTATTATTTCGAAGAAAGAACCAAACGGACTTGGAGGAGATTGTCTCCTTTCTGCCGGAGGAAATGGCTGGTAATGCTCTTTCCAAAAGCTAAAGCTAAAAATACACCGAAGACTGCTTTGGATATTGTAACTACGCAAGGAATACAACTTGAAGTGGTTACCTGTTACAAATACCTTGGTATCTGGCTTGATGACTGTCTCACTTTTACATTTCATGGAAATAAGCTGCTTAAAAGGCTGAGGGTTAGACTCGGTTTCTTCTACAGGAACAAGTCCTGTTTCTCGCTTGAGGCCAGGAAAAGACTCTGTGACCTTTTGACCTGTGCTGGACTCTGGTGATCTGATCTATATGAATGCACCTGCCCATTACCTGAGCAAGTTAGATGCTGCGTATCACAGCGCTCTGAGATTTTTGACAAATTGTAAAGCACTTACGCATCACTGTACCCTGTATGCCAAGGCGGTTTTGCCATCACTAACTGTACGGAGGCTCAGTCACTGGTACTTTTTCATTTACAAAGCCATGTTGGGTAAACTACCATCTTATATCTGCTCCCTGATCGCTCTGCGAACTGAAAGTACTTATTGCCTGAGATCGCATGCTGTGGTTTTATTAAATGTGCCAAGTGCTAGGACTGCCTTAGGGAAGAAAGCTTTTAGATGTGCAGCTCCTCTAACTTGGAACAGTCTGCAAAAAGAATGGAACATTACCAAGCTCGTACCACTACATGTTTTTAAAGCTCGGTTGGATGCTACACAATCAGATGCTGTTGGTACCTGTGCATGTGGTTAGATATGTAAATTGTAATCCCTGTACATTTTGCTGCATGATGTCCTTTTGTTGTTCTGTTGTTTATG
Organism: Pseudochaenichthys georgianus; assembly: GCF_902827115.2. Taxonomy (NCBI): domain Eukaryota; kingdom Metazoa; phylum Chordata; class Actinopteri; order Perciformes; family Channichthyidae; genus Pseudochaenichthys; species Pseudochaenichthys georgianus. Next base: position 40,700,051 of record NC_047515.1, read on the forward strand.
TGTTTATGTCTTCTTGTGGAACCTACTGCTGCAGGTCGCCCTTGAAAAAGAGATCATTGATCTCAATGGGATTTCACCTGGATAAATAAAGGTTTTGAATTGAATTGGTTCTGGCCGACTACAAGGCTATCGTTGGTTACATCGACGAGCTGTTCAAAGGGGATGTGTTGTTTCACAAGAAACGATGAGACTTGTAATCAAGGCTTTGGATCCAGAAGGAGTCGAACGATAGCCTTGTAGTGGAATCGGAATGAGCTCCCCATTGACATCAGGACAGCAGAAAGCTTACACATCTTCCGGCGACGAAACTCATCTCTTTCGATTCCACTTCGAGCGATAGAATTACCAACAAACAATTACTAACAAAGCGCTTATATACTAATAAAGGGCTGGCTTAGCACTTGAAATGTTTTAGCTCTATAAAACCTGATGTACTTATATGATTCTGTTTTCTTCAAGTTTGTATCTTGTTGCAGAAAGGAGACAATCTCCTCCAAGTTCGCTTCTCAAGTCACTTATGAAACTACGACTTTAATCTCGTAATTATTACTTCATTCTCGTAACATTACGACTTTATTCTCGTAACATTACGACTTTATTCTCGCTATATTACGACTTTATTCTCGAAATGTCTCTGTTTTTTTTTTCTAAGTGTCCCTAATACTCCGTCGTAAATGCCTGATCAGAATTCTACCGGAGATAAAGTTAAATTCTGCTTTGATAAAACGCCATCCTGTTCTAAACCACATCAAGGATTATTTCTGAAACAGTATGGAGCTCAAATGCTTTTTCTCTTGCAGGTTTATCACAAGGTGAGTTCCTTTTTATTTCCTGCTTTTTAAACACGTGCTCTTCAGTACAGGTTAGCTCTGAGTGTTAGCGAGGCTTGCTAATGTAAACAAAGACGAGATTACGTCCAAAACACGTCAGGCATTGTTTCTGATAGCCACTTTCTGTGGGTCCGCTGCCGATTTGACGTCAGATCGGCAGCAAATCTGTGTCTGCTCGTTGTACCCCCGTTTTTAAAAGATTTGGGTACGGAGGAAAAGAGAGAGGGTTTTATTTTCTGACGCTGCCTGAGTTCCCCGACACACCGGTGCAAAGTGCATTTTGCATGATAGGTCCCCTTTAACACGTGGCTTGTGTGGTCATTTAATCTTTTTACGATTCGTATGATGTTTTAATGCTTTGTCATGTGTGGGAAAAGCACTTCATGAATACATTTGACTTTACTTGACTGCGAGAAACGATATTTCAAATATTCTGTATGTATAACACATGTAGAATTCTTGACAATAAAGCGGACTTTGACTTGACTTTTGACTTTGATACATCCAGATAATCATAGCAAGAAAACATACTGTACAATCTAACTCTCATCCCTGAGGAAAGTTTAGCAGAGAGGGGGAAGGAGGGGATGATAATGCTAAATATTTCATGTTTTCCTCTTGGTAATTCTGTACGGTTGGAACGAGACCTCGTTTTCCCGCAGAAACATGAGACTGTGGGACTGATTGGGAACGCTCTGTGTTTCTCTCCATTTCTTTTTGCTTCTCTGCTCCAAAATAGGGCTTGATGGTGTTGCATAATGCATGGGGCTTCCTGTGTGGAGCTGGAAAGGGCTGCTGGTCCCGGGGGATCAGCCGGGGGTCAGAGTGTGGGGTCAGAGTTTGGCAGTGGCACGTCTAAACTGTACTATGCTTTTTTAAGTTTTCCCTTCATGTTAATGGTCTACAAGAGCTGAAATCCCCAGATTCTCTCCGGACTAAGGGGCGGGACATTTATAAGCTGTTGACCAATCAAAACCGAGCAGGTCAGCTAACCAATCAGAGCAGACTGGACTCTGGTTTCAGACAGAGGGTGAAAAGAGGTGCTGCAGCACAGGCAGTATGAGAAAAATAAAGAGCTTTTTGAACATTAAAGCATGGAGACATGTAGACACTACATACTGATATACACCTGAACATCAGCAGGAGAGGACTCTTTAAAGTAGAGACACTACATACTGATATACACCTGAACATCAGCAGGAGAGGACTCTTTAAAGTAGAGACACTACATACTGATATACACCTGGACATCAGCAGGAGAGGACTCTTTAAAGTAGAGACACTACATACTGATATACACCTGAACATCAGCAGGAGAGGACTCTTTAAAGTAGAGACACTACATACTGATATACACCTGAACATCAGCAGGAGAGGACTCTTTAAAGTAGAGACACTACAGACTGATATACACCTGAACATCAGCAGGAGAGGACTCTTTAAAGTAGAGACACTACACACTGATATACACCTGAACATCAGCAGGAGAGGACTCTTTAAAGTAGAGACACTACACACTGATATACACCTGAACATCAGCAGGAGAGGACTCTTTAAAGTAGAGACACTACAAACTGATATACACCTGAAAACGAGCAGAAATGGTCCCCTTTAAAGTGCTTTTATACAAGTTCCCCCAGGTTCGGCCATCTTGCCCAAGGATACCTCGACATGTTGACTGCAGGGGCTGGGGATCGAACCCTCAAATTCGACCACTCTACCCCACAGCCACAGTCTATTAATCGTCTCGATCTCCTGCTGTCATGTTGCACATCATTATCACATGAATCCATCAGGGTTATCTCAGCATGGAGACAACCAGAAATGTAATTTGATGTGCTTCCACAGGATTTCCAACAAATACTTAATAAAACATTGGTATCGTTCTGTCTTTGTTCCTGCTGTCAAAGCCTTTTCGAGCACACTGGTTGTGCAGGTTTTGGCGAGGCGCGGAGAGGAGCTGTGGGACTGGAGCCTGTTCTGCTGAGGCAGTCGGCTGCCAGTCCATCTGGTGGAGATGGAGAGCGTTCCAGTTGTCACAAACAATTCTGCATCTCTGCCTGAGCCCTCTGACAAACACTGAGGAAGGAGGAAAAGACGTGAAGTAATCAATCAACTTTATTCATGCAACACTTTTCATACACTAAAGGGAACACAAAGTGCTTCACAAAAAATTATAATAATTATAACATTTAAAAATAAATATATTTGAAGTTTGAACATTTGAATTTTTTTTCACATTTAAAAAATGAATAATGATAATGTCTAAAATAAAATACTACCTATCTTTTCAAATGTAATAAAACCAAGAAACACACTTTGTGATTGATAAAAACAGTCAATAAACACAGGACTGAAAAAACAAGAATAAAATAAATACAATATAAATATAATAATAACAAAAATGAATGAATAAATATACATTTGAAAGCCGTATTTAAAAAGAAAACAAGAGACAGAAGTAAAAGGCAGAACAAAAGAAAGCTTAATGGTGGGTTGTTCCTTCCTCACCGTAGGCTCGTGATGCGAGGCGTGGGAGAGGAATGAGAGAAAACTTGGGCCCAGGTTCACGTCTAATTTCTCTTAGTCATTTGGCCTTTCCGACGGCGAAGCTTTCAATCTCAGAAGCCTTCGGGGGGTCCGGATGATCTCTTTCGTTTGGAGAAAATGAGCAGAGCTGGAGGCTACATTACCTCCCCGCCTTATGTGAGCTCATCCCACACCGCCATTAGCTCGATAAAGCCATTTGGAGATGCACAGTGGAGTGTCTGCGTGTTCATCAGCGAGCGCCTGGCAGTCCTTCAGTCAATTATCAGCAGGACTGCCTCTGTGTGATAACTCACGCCTCGGGCTCAGGATGGGTATACGAGGGACATTTGGATGGAGTTATTAAGTGGAGATTTCAAACTACTATTCTGTCATCACTGCTCCATGCTCACATTTCAGCTTGAGTGATACGGTGCATTATTTAAATGAGCTGCTACTTACATACAGCATGTGCTTAGGTTAAAGGAAGTGTGTTTAAAGGGGCCCTATTATGCTAATTTTCATGATCATATCAGTATGTAGTGTCTCTAATGTCTCCATGCTTTAATGTTCAAAAAGCTCTTTATGTTTCTCATACTGCCTGTGCTGCAGCACCTCTTTTCACCCTCTGTCTGAAACCAGAGCCCAGTCTGCTCTGATTGGTTAGCTGGCCGGCTCTGATGTGATTGGTCAACCGCTTAGAGATGTCCCGCCCCTTAGTCCGGAGAGAATGATGTGATTTTTTAGCTCTTGTAGACCATTAACATGAAGGGAGAACTTCAAAAAGACAGTTTACTCATTTCGAGCTTAAGTGGAGGATTTTGAACCGGAAGGTCATTCATTAAAAAATATTAGGGCCGGGACTTTAACGCGTTAATTAAGATTAATTAATTACACACAAATGAACGCGTTACAAAAATTAACGCATTTTAATCGCACTTATTTTTGCACAGCGGAACGTTTCTCACTGGATGAGTTTCAGGCGTACCGATTATACTGGAGCACCAACTAACGTTCATGACTTCAGCATGGGACTTCAAACAACAACAAACCACGGTGAACAATAGTCAAACATGAACGAACCAGCTGATGAGACCGCTTCGGTCGGCCCCATGGATGGGACATTTTGTTTTAAAAAACGGACGGATGGAAGCGTCGATAAGAGCCGCAGCACATCAAGCCTAAAGTATCACCTAAATGCAAAGCATGTAGCAGCTAGCGTGGACGTTAGCCCGACTCCGAGTGCAAGGAACCACACCCTGACCCAACCCACACTCAACCAGATGACTGGTTTCAGGGCCAGGATGAGTGAGTCCACGTCTGAGAAAATAACCAGCTCCCTGGCTCCCTGGACTGCACTCGACTTAGGGCTCGACATTAAGGACTGCCCGATGGCCCGGGGCCATGTAGTATTGAGCTCGGGCAATGAAGCCTCACCTGCTGGTTGCCCGATCGGGCAATCTATTATGCCAGTATCATGCAGCTCGCGGATCCAGTAATGAGTGACCCGACAGTAAAACTAAACATATCTATAACTAGTTTAGGTAGTTTGAGAGGTCATTAAAATAGCTACGTGTGATATTCTAACCTGAAGTGTGTGTTTTGTTCCGCTCACCGCTGCAGGTGCTTATGCAGAGCTGCGTGTCGACTCGTCAGCAGCAGCTGATCTCTTTCTCTCTCCCGTCAGATTAGACTTCACTCGCGTTTATGTCCATATCGATCAGATCCAGCTAGTTCTAGCTAATGATATGACTACCTGCTTATTAAAAGACAACTACACAATAAGTGTCGCTATGCAACTGGATGAGGCCACAAAGTATAGCGCAGCATTATGCATTTGTTTACATGCCCACCGGAACCCCGAGGCATTACCAACAGATCAACGCACAATCAACCCATCCAGGACATCTCTTTCTCCACATTAAGTGTTAGACATTAGAGTTGACTATTCTTGTCTGTCACATACTATTCTTGTCTGTCACATACTCTTCTTGTCTGTCACATAAAGGCGCAACTGAAGCGGTATTACGCTAAAGGGAAATTATTTTGACCGAAGATATTTAGATTTGCCGGCTAACGGGAATTCTGACGTGTGCTTCGCGGATGCGCTCGGCTCCTCTCGACTGCTGCTCGGGTCTGCTCGGTCAGCTTCCGGATGAGGAGGCATTCGTTCGACCAACTTACAGTAGTTAACATTACAAACATTTTTAACAGGGGCCATAATAGTGTAAATAATGTTTGTTTTGGCAGTTATAACTGAATGTAATGTTTTCTACTTTTTTCCATCTGGGAAGGCATTTGCCTTCATCAGATGGAAAGTGTTTTGACCAACAACTTAAGTATTTCTTATAGCTATGCAGGGCATGCAAGCGAGCAAACACAAACAAGAACAAACAAGTGCAATTAAGAATACAATTGAAATTGTACATTATAATATTGTGGTGGTTCATCTTATAATTCAGTCTAGAGAATGCACCAGACAGCATCTAAGACCTGCAAAAATCTAAATGTTCTAGGGGGACGGAGGCCCCCCAAACCCTTCGTGCCATTTCGTCCGCGTGCATTTTTCAGGGCAATCTCTATTGGGCTCAGGGCCATCTGTAAATTAGCTTAGATGGCCCACAGGGCCAAAATCCTTAATGTCATGCACTTGGTCTGTAGACCACTTGGAGTAAAATCCATGTGAAGATTGCTTCTCACTGTTCTCAGGTCAAATATGTATATTTGATTAAAAATGCGATTAATTTCGATTAATTAATTACAAAGCCTCTAATTAATTAGATTATTAATTTAAAAAATAACGCGCACATCCATACAAAACATACTAATGGTGTCTCCTTCATGTAGCCGTGCAACTGCCAAACTCTGACCTTGGGATGAAGTAAATATATCTCACAAGAGTTTCGTAATTTGGCTTGGGTGTTCAGGCAGGCGGGATTTTAGCCTTTGCAGACCATTTACATGCACTAAAACCAATATAACACTACAAGGAAGGGAAAACCCCCAAAAGCACAATAGGGCCTCTTTAACGGCTTGCCCCCCAGGAAGTAAACCCAGATTCCGTTCTTAAAAACAGTTGGCTTGTTTTCTATTTTACGTCTTGTTTAATGGAAAATCAATCAGATTTAAAAGCATTCATTGTGAACACACATCATTAATTAAAGACACGTCCATTTAGCTTTGGCACAACTATATGTTCTCATTCGTCTCCCAACATGTAATAATCAAGATTTCATTCTTTGACATTTATTGGATGGCAACATTTTAATTATGAAGTCCCAGAGTCCCATTCAAAGTGACATATGTATCAACAGGCGCTTTCACACCGGAGTACTTTCCCCCCCGAACTAGGCCGATAGGGGCCGGAGATTTGGTTTCACACCGAAAAGGATCTGGAACTAGTCACTAGTTCACCAGAACCTTCCCCCCACCCCCCCAGATCTGGCAGTGGCTCAGTCCGTAGGGGCTTGGACTGTGAGCTGTAAAGTCGCCGGTTCAAGTCCCCGAACAGACCTAAATGTGGAGTGTGGACTGCTACTTAGAGAGGTCCCAGTTCACCTCCTGCCCTGCCGTGGTGCCCTTGAGCAAGGCACCGGACAACCCCCTTCCCCCCCACTCCCATTGTTCCCTGGGCGCTGGACACTAGCTGCCCACTAGCTGCACACTGCTCCTAGTACTAGACTCCTGGTACGGTACATTTCACTGTGTGCTGTGTGCTCTGCATGTGTGACCATTAAAGAGGGGTTTCATCCCTCCCATTCTATTCTATAGTCCCTGCTAGCGAGGTGGTACTTTCCTGAGGAGGAGGAGGGATGACATGGTTCGTGGGTGTGTCGGCCACACTAACAATATCTGATTGGCAGGGCGAATTGCAAACCACGCCCCCGTAAAACTCAAAGAAGAAGAAGTGACGTCAGCCGCTTCATTTGCCTAATCCTCCCTCAGGGACTTATTCCGGTGAGAACGGGTTCTACTAGGACCGTTCGAGGGACTCAAGAGTTCGGGGACAAGTACCGGTTAAGTACTTGGTGTGAAATCGGCTATAAAACTAAATAATTGTGGGCTAAAACAAGTCGTGGTCTCCTGGAAAAAAACATTTATATACTTCTGATTATCTAAAGAAATGCGTTGAGGAGGGACCGTAATGCCACCTGGCTTTCACAACATAATTAATGATAACTCCACAAATAAATCTTGTTGGCAGCCACAGAGAAGGAGAAGCGGTGCGAGCGACGCTCTAATGGCAGTCAAGGTCTTTTGAGCAGACTGATAAATGTCTCTTTTGATTTATCAGTTTACAGATTTTATATTCACTTTCAATATGCATTGCATGTTGTTTTTATATGCAGTCGCACAGTTGCTATGTCTTATTGTTTGCTGAGTATAATATATTGTTATTCTGTTTCCATATAATGAATCTATCTATATGTATATTCAATATGTTAATTATCTGTCACATCTGTGTCTTGCCAAACATGCGATCTCAAGACGCCACTATTGTCTATATATATAGTATTTATATAGTATTTCTCATATATCCATTGACAGTATCTGGGCATAAATTAAGCATGTGGAAAAGAAGAAAACACTGAAATAAAATACAATGTGTATAAAATAAAAAACAATTAAATCTACACATTTTCTCGGAAGAGAGTTTTCTTTTTCTTCTACGACTTCTTAAGACAACGTTTAACGTGTGAGCAGCCATGTCAGAGTTCGTGCGTCATCTCTACAAAGTTTAAATCTCTGTTATGTGTTTACTCCAAAGGGAGCCAGCGAGGTGACTGTTGTGTTTCAACGTGTTTCTTTGCATTTTATTCTATTGAATAGCTTGACATTAGAAAGGTCACTTTATAGTATTTAAGTACAGTTTATGTTCAGGAGTTATTGTAGGATAAAGAGTCTATTCTCTGTAGGACTTATTGAAGGGTAGATTTTATTTCTATATTTATTGTTAAAGAACGACCTTCCAAATCACAAAGCGCCACTTGTTATGCAAGTAATGTCGTATCTCCTTATTGCAGTGTTAACCTACAGTAGTTGAATCCATGTCGGTTCGACTAACAGCTCTGATTGTGTCCCTGAACCGAAATGCTTCAGATGTCTCCAGCGCTGAGTCTGGTCTGGCTCTTGCAAAGCAGTTTTTCATTCAATCTTTATTTTCTATTTAATGTCACAACAAGTAATGTAAAGGCTTACTATCAAGATGATGTCTAACAAGAATGTTGAGATTTGCCTTTGAACTGACATAACATTAGGTTATTTGGGTCATTTTCTTACACAACTCCAAGTTAATGACTTTTCTCACCCGCCGCCATTTGCTGAGAAATAGTAAAAGCTCATGTCCGAAAGTCTGTTACCACAATGCAATAACTTGTCTAGACTGCAGCTTGTACTACATTTGAAATGTAGGTTTTTCTTACAGTTGAGATTGGGCCACAAACGGCTGATTTTGGCTGGGGTGGTACTCGTATGAAAGCTACATATGTCCATGTATACTTGGGCCTGGTTTTCTGGGCCCTAACAAAGCTCGAGTTTCTCTGTTTTGCCAATGTAGAAAATTACCAGACGAGCTGTACTCTGTTGAGGCTACAAATAATGATTAAAGTTTAATGGTATCCATAGTAACACTAAGTGTCCTTGGTCCCCCGGGCACATTCTTACTGTGAAAGCCAGTTATGAACCCTCTGCACTCTTGTATTTCTACTGGTAATATGTGAAGGACACACAGGTGTACATTTCATCACCAGACACATCTCACCTGCTCTGAGAGTAAAGAATGCAGCTTCACCTGGAGGAAGAAGTACACCATGAAGTACACCATGAAGTACACCTGGAAGTACACCAGGAAGTACACCTGGAAGTACACCAGGAAGTACACCAGGAAGTACACCTGGAAGTACACCAGGAAGTACTCCATGAAGTACACCATGAAGTACACCAGGAAGTACACCATGAAGTACAGCTGGAAGTACACCAGGAAGTACACCATGAATTACACCATGAAGTACACCATGAAGTACACCATGAAGTACAGCTGGAAGTACACCAGGAAGTACACCTGGAAGTACACCAGGAAGTACACCAGGAAGTACACCAGGAAGTACACCAGGAAGTACACCTGGAAGTACACCAGGAAGTACACCTGGAAGTACACCAGGAAGTACTCCATGAAGTACACCAGGAAGTACACCATGAAGTACACCATGAAGCACACCATGAAGTACAATAGGAAGCATACCATGAAGTACACCATGAAGTACACCATGACATACACCATGAAGTACAACATGAAGTACACCATGAAGTATAGCATGAAGTACACCTGGAAGTACACCATGAAGTACACCATGAAGTACAGCATGAAATACACTTGGAAGTGTGAAGGAAATATTTTTGTTTATGTGTTTGTACCAAAAAGCATTTTGTGTTTCACATAGGTCTGCCATAACTTAGAGCAGGGGTTTAAGAGGTTAAAGGTTAAAGGGTTAAAGGTTCCGCTTTCCTGTTGGGGGACTGTGACTAACTGCCAGAGGACTTTAACAGACTGTCTTTGTCTCTGAATCCAGGTTCTTGTGATTATCAATCAGAAGACGCGCGAAATAGAGGCTCCTCCTTGATTATCTGTGTAGATTTGCGCTGTGTTTCTGTGTAATCTTCAGTGTTGGCTGGGGAATCACATGATGAAGTCGTGTGAGAACCCTGCCAATGCTCCCGGCCGTGGCTCTCAATAAACTCAGGTGTTTGATATAAAGCGGACTCCAGCCTCCATTCCTTCCATCTACATTGCTGAAAAGAAAATCTCTCTCACAGGAAGTACACCAGGAAGTACACCTGGAAGTACACCTGGAAGTACACCATGAAGTACAACATTAAGTACAATATGAAGCACAACATTAAGTACAATATGAAGTACACCATGAAGTACACCATGAAGTACACCAGGAAGTACACCATGATGTACAACATGAAGTACACCATGGCATGAAGTACAACATGAAGTACAATATGAAGCACACCATGAAGTACAGCATGAAGTACACCATGAAGTACAACAAGAAGTACACCATGAAGTACAACATGAAGTACACCATGACGTACACCATGAAGTACACCAGGAAGTACACCAGGAAGTACACCTGGAAGTACACCATGAAGTACACCATGAAATACAGCATGAAGTACACTTGGAAGTACACTAGGAAGTACACCTGGAAGTACACCTGGAAGTACACCATGAAGTACACCATGAAGTACACCTGGAAGTACACCATGAAGTACATCAGGAAGTACACCATGATGTACAACATGAAGTACACCATGGAATGAAGTACAACATGAAGTACAATAGGAAGCATACCATGAAGTACAACATGAAGTACACCATGAAGTACACCATGAAGTACAACATGAAGTACACCATGAAGTACAACATGAAGTACACCATGAAGTACACCATGAAGTACACCATGAAGTACACCATGAAGTACACCATGATGTACACCATGAAGTACACCATGAAGCACACCATGAAGTACACCATGAAGTACACCATGAAGTACACCATGAAGTACACCATGAAGTACAGCATGAAGTACAACATGAAGTACACCATGAAGTATAGCATGAAGTACACCTGGAAGTACACCATGAAGTACACCATGAAGTACAGCATGAAGTACACTTGGAAGTACACCAGGAAGTACACCTGGAAGTACACCTGGAAGTACACCATGAAGTACAACATTAAGTACAATATGAAGCACAACATTAAGTACAATATGAAGTACACCATGAAGTACACCATGAAGTACACCAGGAAGTACACCATGATGTACAACATGAAGTACACCATGGCATGAAGTACAACATTAAGTACAATATGAAGCACAACATTAAGTACAATATGAAGTACACCATGAAGTACACCATGAAGTACACCAGGAAGTACACCATGATGTACAACATGAAGTACACCATGGCATGAAGTACAACATGAAGTACAATATGAAGCACACCATGAAGTACAGCATGAAGTACACCATGAAGTACAACATGAAGTACACCATGAAGTACAACATGAAGTACACCATGACGTACACCATGAAGTACACCAGGAAGTACACCAGGAAGTACACCTGGAAGTACACCATGAAGTACACCATGAAATACAGCATGAAGTACACTTGGAAGTACACTAGGAAGTACACCTGGAAGTACACCTGGAAGTACACCATGAAGTACACCATGAAGTACACCTGGAAGTACACCATGAAGTACACCATGAAGTACAATAGGAAGCATACCATGAAGCACACCATGAAGTACAATAGGAAGTACACCATGAAGTACACCATGAAGTACAGCATGAAGTACAGCATGAAGTACACCATGAAGTACACCAGTTCAAATGGATTTTATAACAGTTTTTGAAAAGAATGCGTCTGTGAAAGTGAGTTATTTAGTTAGTTAGTAATTTAGTAAATTAGATAATACGTTAGTTATTTAGCTAGTTGTTAAGTTACTTAGTTAGTATGTAAGCAAGTTAGTTATAGTAGTTAGTCGTTTAGTTAGTTCATTAGTATGTAAGCAATAGTTAGTAAGTTAGTTTGTTATTTAGCTAGTTGGTCAGTTAGTAAGTATGCAAGCAAGTTATTTAGTTAGTTAGGTCGATAGTTAGTTGGTTAGTTAGTTATTTTCAAAAGTTATTTATTTAGTTATTTCGTTAAGTCGATAGGTAATTAGTAGTTAGTTATTTAGATTGTTAATTAGTTTGTTTATACGTCAGTTACTAAGTTAGTTAGTAATTGAGTAAGTAAGTCGTTAGTTAGTTAATTAATTTGTTAGTCAGTTAGTTAGTTGGTTGGTTTATAAGTTATTTGGTTTTTTATTCATTACGTTATTTATTTAGTTAGTTAGTTAGTTAGTCATCCAGTCAGTCAATCAGTTAGTTATCATTAGGTTTTGAGAAGACTCACCATGCTGGCCTACATATTGTTACAAAACAGAATAATATCAATGAAGTTGAAGAATGGAATACTAGTTTGAGGCCGTACGGCAACATTTACATGAAGCTTGCTGAGGACATGTATTTCCATTCACCTCAGAACTCATTATATATGCAGTGTTTGGAGGCATGTGTGCGGCGCTCAGCTCCCTCTGTATTATTCATGCTGAGCTGACTTTGTGTTGTTGTTGTTGTGCTCGGTGCGTGGCTGCTTTGTGTTCTTACACATTACAACGCGGCTAAAGTGGAACATCGAACAAGCAAAAAAAGGCTTTTACATGTCACTTCTGGGTTTAAATTATAATTGATTATCCAGCTGTTCCGTCCAGACTTTTAAACTTGAAAACTGCTTCCAACCCCTCTTCTCTGGCCGAGGCTGCTCCGTCTCGGCTAACATTTATTGCCAGTTATAGACCCTATGAATAATTGATCGTGATTCTATTTAAGATCCTGACGAGGACAAATGGCACGGGGCTACACGGGCCAATATTTCTCCCTCCGCTGCCCTAATAGGAGCCCTCTTTCCCCGCACTACCACCGTCATGTCCCCTCCCTTTCATATTCTCTCTTGTCTTCCCCTTCGTTTCCCTTTCTCTCACCTTCTTCCAAGTCCCTGACACTATTTTAAGAGCTGGAATCATTCCAGATGGTATGAAGGGTATTATGGAGGCGGAGCTGCAGCACCATGACAAACGATGCCTGCGCCGGGCCAATTGTGGCGGTGAGGATTTATCTCTGTGGGTTCGTAGTGGACTGACCCTTCGGTGTTATAACCCGGGAGATCGTTTGGAAACAACGACACGGAACCAGAGTGCGTTTCTTAGTGATATGAGCCGAACACCGCGATCAATGCTTATCACATTGGTCCTCTGTAGCCTGTGGAGGTAGTCCGATGTATCAAGTGTGTGTGTGTGTGTGTGTGTGTGTGTGTGTGTGTGTGTGTGTGTGTGTGTGTGTGTGTGTGTGTGTGTGTGTGTGTGTGTGTGTGTGTGTGTGTGTGTGTGTGTGTGTGTGTGTGGCTGGAGGGCCGAGGTACAGTAGATCATCCATATGAGTGTGTCACCGCCAGAAAATAGGCTGGATCCAGCGACAGATCGTTACGCTGTGTAGGCCTACATGCTGCAGGGAGGACAGGATATGGATCCGATAAACTGTAACGGACACACACACACACACACACACACACACACACACACACACACACACACACACACACACACACACACACACACACACACACACACACACACACACACACACACACACACACACACACACACACACACACACACACACACACACACACACACACACACACACACACACACACACACACACACACACACACACACACACACTCAGCACCAGCCGTAATGAGCAGTTCACCCCATGTTGGAGCAGTTATCTTGCTCCACTGTGAAATCAGGGGATGCGTTCAGTAAAACAGAAGCGTTGCGTTGGGAGGGTTACTTTAAAAAAGCAATTAGTTAAAATGACGGGTTACCTGTAAAGCAAATTTAATCAGTAACATAATCTGAATATGAAAATATAAATGTAATTTAATTAAATGATTTGTTTCAGTTACTTTTAGATAACCTCAATATCAAATGCTACAATAAGGCACTTTTACCTAAGTTAGTATATGTAAGACAAAAGGACAATGTGACCTTAGAAAAGAAGACCATGATATTTATGATCAAACATGTGTCCTCTGCTTTGAGATTGTATCAACATGAAAACCTGCCTTCCATGAAGCCAACAACGAAACACATTCTACAGTTTCACAAAGCAGACATACAATCTGAGCGGACAGGACATGCTGCATTTTAGTACACACAGTGACGGCCCCTACACACGGCGGCGTGCGTTGTCGCTTGTCGGTGGGCGTGTCTGAAGCTAGACCAACAACCAATCACATGAATCTCCCGCCCCGGACACACAAGCAGCGGTTTGATTGGCTAGAGCTTGTACTGGCATATTATTCGATTGGCTGACGCTTCTGAACATATGAAACAAATAAAGCAGATTCAGGCAGGAGGCGAATAGATTCACACTTCAAGTATTATAACAAGACAGTTTCAACTCTGTCTACCCATAAGCCCCGCCCTCTCCATCAACTTCCTCTTGACTGCCTTTTTATTTTTTTATTTGACTATACTTACTTGTTTGCCCGTCCTCGTTTGTCTACCCTCCCTCATCCTGTAAAGCGTCTTTGAGTTGTGAAAAGCGCTATATAAATAAAATGCATTATTATTATTATTACAGTTGACAGAGAAAATATAACATCTGATCCTTTTCCAACAATCACTATTTGCTATTCTTATTTTTGTAGCACCATTGTAATCCCCATTTTGATCTGGTTACGTCTGTCTTTATAACTTTGTTAAGGGACTATATTTACCTTCTCTTGTATCCTGACTACGTAATCCTGTTCCATGTCATCTGTAACTCCTCAAGCCTGATCGTCGAAATATGCGACTCTGTGTACTGTGTCGCTTTGAGATGTGAGAGCGATGTGGAGACAAAGTGAAAACGACACACTGGCAGAGATCAGGAGCGTTTTTATTTTTGACAAACAATCACTAACTGACAGCTGGAATCCTACACACATTCTTTCCCTCTCCCTTCTCATCTGTGCCGCCATCCTCTGCATCATCCCCTTCTCGTACCCCCTACTCGGGCTTTCACACATCAATAAAGAGAAATGGATAAAAGGCAACCAGATTGATTTGAGATATCGAGATGTATCTGTGTGTTCCTCCACTTTGCTGCTAACCACCACACGGTGGCCGTTTCTCAATCTCGAGGATACTGGCTTCCAAGCCAATATTTCAAGGATGCTACTTCATAAAGTGGCACAGCAGGACCGTTCCAATGTCCAGCACACTTGGAATTCCACCGAGGCCGCGTCCTTGGTTTGGGGGACATTTTCGAGGCTACACATGGGTAGACTTCGCGTCCTTAAAATCCCCACAATGCTTTGCGCACGGACCAATTTCCCCAAATCTGTGGCGGAAAACGTAAGGCGGTGGGCCTCTCATATGACGCACACCTGCACACTTGCTAGCCTGTTCCACTCTTCGTTTTCCGAATGCCAGGAAGGATTCTTGCCTCGCTTCTGAAGGAAGTGACTCGGAAGACATGTGCTACCAAGCAAGCGTACTCGCGATTGAGAAACACCCAGTGCATGGCTGAGAGCTCCCACTAATCAGCCAAAGTAACAGCAACTATTTCACATTGCATGTATTTATAGCGGTACTATTTTATTTTGATATCTTCAATGGATCCGACTGCACTCTTCTTTATCATGATAGCAGCACAGGGTAAACATCCACAAGGGAGAACTGCTCTGACGAAAGCACTTCCTACAATGACAGGTGTGTTTTTTTATTTTGTGAGATGTCTTCTGAGGCTTTGACAAGTCTGAGAAAATGAAACTGATGATGACATGTTGGGAGACTTTGAATTAAGCAGCCCGGTCTCCCGTGGGACCGGTTTGAAGGCCATTTTTGCTGCTTTGTTCCCAATATCAAAACACAGGTTAAAAAAATGTGAGAGCAGAATTAAATGAAATTTGGCAAATGTTCAATAGATCAGGTACGATTTGGCGATCGACGCTTCACAGTTTTACATCAATCAAGGGATTCTTTCACACAAAGGACCACATTGAAATGAGTTTAAAGCCTTTGAAGCAGGCACTTAAATCATTGGATGAAAAGTCAAACGCATATCGTCAATGTAAAATGTTAACTAAATATCTTTTATTTTTTAAGATGTTTATCAAATAGGATATATTTTAGTTGTCTACAATCAATCAATCAATCAATCAATCAATCAATCAATCAATCAATCAATCAATCAATCAATCAATCAATCAATCAATCAATCAATGTTTATTTATAGCCCAATATCACAATGTTACATTTGTCTCAGTGGACTTCACAGTGTGTACAGAATATCAGTATGACAATACGACACCCTCTGTCCTCAGACCCTCTGTCCTCAGACCCTCTGTCCTTAGACCCTCTGTCCTCAGACCCTCTATCCTTAGACCCTCTGTTCTTACACCCTCTGTCCTTAGACCCTCTATCCTTAGACCCTCTGTCCTTAGACCCTCTGTCCTCAGACCCTCTGTCCTTAGACCCTCACATCGTACAAGGAAAAACATCCGAAGAAACCCCACAGTTTAAAGGGAACATGGGAGAAACCTCAGGGAGAGCAGCAGAGGAGGGATCCCTCTCCCAGGACGGACAGACGTGCAATAGATGCCGTGTGTACATCGAAGAGATAGTACATTTTACAGCATATAGACCGAATGTTAGGAAATGCATGTGTCTGTAATGAGAAGATGAATCCACGAGGATGTCAGCTACAATTATGTGGGAGCCATCAGGGAAGCAGCAAGACGAGAACCAAGGCAGGACCGCAGAGACGGGTTCAGCCACGACCCGAAGTCCAGGACTCAGGACTCAGGACACATGACTAAGGACTCAGGATCCAAGACTCAGGATCCAGGACACATTACATTTGTTAAAAGCTATTCAAGCAGGCTCTTAAATGATTGGATAAAAAGTCAACTTGTTTGTTTGTAGCCTTTATCTAACCAGGTGAAGCCCCTTGAGAACAAAAGATCTCTTCAAGGGCGACCTGCAGGACATTAGTTACACATGTAACACAAAAACAACAGAACAACAATAAGGATGACATACAACATAATGTACAGGGGACAGTTTACAAACTCTATTCACAGTGACAGGTACCATGAGTATCAGACAGCATGTCACCCAGCCGAGTTTCAGAGTGCTGCAGGGGAACCAAAGTGCTCAGTTTCAAACAGGTTTGCAGACTGTTCCAAGTTAGTGGAGCTGCACGACTAAAAGCTTTCTTCCCTGAGACAGTCCTAGCACTTGACACATTTAATGAAACCACATCATGAGATCTCAGGCAATACGTACTTTCAATGCGTCGAGAGATCAGAGAGCAGATATAAAAAGGTAGTTTACCCAACATGGCTTTATAGATGAACGTGTACCAATGACTGAGCCTCCGTACAGTTAGTGAAGGCAGACCTGCCTCGGCATACAGGGTACAGTGATGAGTAAGTGCTTTACAGTTAGTAACACATCTCAGAGTGCTGTGATACGCAGCATCTAACTTTTCCAGGCAGTTGGAAGGTGCATTCATATAGACCAGATCACCATAGGTCAAAGGTCACAGAGCCTTTTCCTGGCCTCAAGCGAGAAACAGGACTTGTTCCTGAAAAAGAAACCTAGCCTAACTCAGCTTTTTAAGCATAATGCATATCATCACTGTAAAATGTTAACTAAATATCTTTAATTTTTTAAGACGTGAAAACATTATCAAATAGGATATATTTGAGTTGTCTATAACATGCTCCCCCGAGAAGATTTTTTTTTTAAATATTGAAGTTGAAAGCATCAATCTGGTGCACTTTGAGAGCAACATGAAGAGATCTATGGATACATCTCTCAACACCCAGATGAAACAGAACTGTAAACATATTTACTTTTTCTTTATGGATATTTTACAAATCACTCCCCTTTAAGACCGAAATGTCTGCATGCATAGCAGAAGATGGCATCTTTTTCACATGAATATTCCAGACCATCTCTGTTTTGAAACCATGAGCTGCAAAATGAGTGCCTTACCCCTCTGTTTGGGGCAAAGCCGGCGAGACGGGCGGGAGGACGTTAGTGTCCACGACAGGCCGCGGGTAACGTAATGTCCCCATGATCTGAACTGTTATTACCTGCAGTCGATGCAGTGTATGCTGGCGATAAGGGCTGGTTGTTTGAACCATTTTCTGATGTCCATCACTGACTGCTGTGTAAGCACCTTGCAGCAGGGTTTCCGCTAGGATTTTTTCTCGCCGGTCAAATGTCCGGGCAGAATTTATTTTACCGGACTAATTTGAAACTTACCGGTCATATTTCAATAATAATAATAAGAGTTGTGTAGCAGAGTTTCCGTTAGCAGGTAATTACCGGACTATGAGCAGATATGCTTCAGTTTAAAACTCAGTTCACGGGGCTCATTTTTATATTGCTTCAGTTTATAATCGTAACAGATCGAACAATTCAGATTCATTTTTCAATAAATGATTCCACAAACAACAAACAACATAATTATTACATTCAAACAAACTACTTGTAGTAGATAACGTACATTATTCAAAAGTTTACATTAACTTTGAATAATAACACGGGAGAAACGGATCCTCTCTCTCCCCCTCTCCCTCTCTCTCCTGACAGCCCGTCAGTTTCTCATGCAGCTCTAGCAGCTCGCTAAACAGAGGGCGGGGCTTCAGGTGATTATGCAGAGCTGCGTGTCTCGGTCAGACTCAGCAGCTGATCTGATCTCTCTCTCGTCCGGTTACACTTCACTCGCGTTTATGTCCATATCGATCAGATCCAGCTCTCCTGATCGGCCTTTATAGAGAGCACCGATCAAACTATTAAGAGTGAATATCGGCCGATAATGACCGGCGGCCGATCGATCGGAGCATCCCTAATTATTACCAGACATTTTGACCGGCAGGTTTTGAATTTACCGGTTTTGAATAAATTGTACCAGCTAAAAACCGGTAATTACCGGCTAACGGAAACCCTGCCTTGCAGATGATGAACGTGCAGCGGCACGCGCACCTGACATAATAATGTTACTTACCGTTTAAATTGTCCAAATAAATGCAGCAGACAATATTATTCAACCACAATTAATTTTACTATATTCTTCTTCCTATTATCATTATCATTATTATTATTACTATTATTATTATTGTTATTATATATGTAACATTTTTCACTTTACATTTATTTATTTTTTTCACTTTTAATTTTTGTTTTTACTTAAACATTTTCAAATGAGGGTGCATAACGACTCAACTTTGGGTGCAATGCACCCTTATGCACCCCCGTAGAACTGGGCCTGTGACATACATAAGTGCAACATTTCTCAATTCTGCATACTTCACAAACAGAAATCTATATTAAAAGAGTGTATATTTGGAAATGCACAGCAGTTGTACCCTCTCCCCGTGAAGCAGAAACTCTACAAAACCCTGACAATAACGAATCTACGACGAAAATGCTGAATCGTTGGGAGTCTGCAGCATCTGAAAGTGAAGGTGTTCAGTTAATCGGCCTCGGCGCAGAAGAAGCACCCTTCAAAAGCATCCTGGAGCCTAAACGGAGACTTCTCGTACGTCATGTTCTCACACATTTTGATATTGCTGTTGTGTTAGTCATAAATATGCAAATTCTTATATTCCATGTCACTTCCTGTTTATAGATGTGGCGACATCTGTATCAGAGTGATTATCACATTCGCTGTTATGAAACATGCTGAAGTGTCTTCTCAGCGCTCACTAGAATCACTAGACTTCAGATGACTCCTCGGAGAAACAGAGGAACGCTGTGAAGCAGATTCATCTTTATTCTGAGCTTTTGTGGAGAAAACAATTATTAAAAGAGAAGGAAAGTCAACTTTGGGTACCTGGCTGGAGTGAGATTTTGATATCATGGGTTTAATTACACATATGCGCTCTAAATGACTGCTATCGTGTCAGTAGCGGGACCTGAGCATATATATAGGATATATATACAATATATACAAATACACGATATTGGACACAGAGTATAACGGGCACAAAGTTTCATTCACTAATGAAAGTCAAACACATGTTTGTTTCCACTGTTTTATTGTGTGCCTTTTGGGATAAGCAATTAATTGACTTATCGTACGATACATAAAAATGAACTCGATAATTTCTGACCTCGATACATTTCCATTTACATGAGGATGTGACTAGCCGTTTGAAAGGATGTACTTGAATTATTATTATATATTATCATGATGTCAGTGGTCTAAAATGGTCATACAACGGTGCCGACAATATTATCGTTTATCGCAATAATTTCCGGGAAAATATATCCAACAAAATTAGTTATCGTGAGAGGCCTATACATGAAACACACACACACAAACAAATCTACAGACTTACTCCAAACTGCCAAATATATTAATTAACACACTCTCACTCTCATACACTCTTTGACTCTATTTTGGCCGAGTAGAACAATAAGCAGCAGACTTTTTATCATTTCTATTTGCATGCGCAATACGGGTCGGGATTGACCAACCGGCTCCCACTGCTCTGCTGCCTGTTAACGTTGTTAAGAGTGGTGAGGGCGGGGAGTGAGCGGATCGACAGCTTGAGCCAAAAACAATTGCCGGTTCAAAAACAATTGCCGGTTCATCTTGTTTTTGGCGTGAGAATAGTTTGGGCAGCGTGAGAGCGTGAGATTGAGAGTGTAAGCGTGTGTCACACTCCAGATGCGTGAGAGTTGGCAACAGTGCTCTTAATCCCCACGGACCCGGTTCCGGGGCCGAAATTGCGTCAATTGCAGGAAACAACGTCTAAGGAACCTTAATATTTAATAAACTATGAATATTTTATATCCATATAACGGGAAAAAACTCATTTAACTGATTTTTTTCATTTATTTCTTCAAAAAAAAAAACACACAATGCTAACAGTGACCCTCTGAATTAGCCCAGAGCGAAAAATGCTAACCTATTACTGCACCGAAAATCACTCCTAGCTCCCTTATTACTTATCCTAGCTGTACATCCAACACATCGTTTATGATCGTAAAGACACAGAATCTAACGGTGCCCACCTCAACACTGAAAGATACAAACTCGCGACGCTATCAACAAAAACTTACATCAAAACAAGTGGCGCTAGTTAGTCTAAAACGCTAACATGGCTTACCTAGGTCTTTGTCTGGTCAACACTGGTCTTCAATGGCATTAAAACGATAAAAACGATGGTGTAGTTAATCCATAGGTTAATATCCAATGTGACTGCGTCCCCTTTGAAATGTTCTGATAATCTATAAGCAATAAAACTGCAATTCCGTTTTCAAATATCAGAGCAGGGATATTCCTACGCTCTGAAGAAAGATTGCATGCGCAGAGACGCAACCTTTTTTTAACATGAGAGTGTGCGGGACGATTTCCCTTGGATTCTATTGGCTCTAACGGTCAGAAAGAGATGTCACATGTCAAAATCCAGCAAGGGGGGCCAGAGATAAGGAACATCCACCCAAATGGCCCCAGAAGAGGTTTATTTAGCTAAATCTGTCTAAAAAGGTCAAATATCACTTGTTTTGCATGAATCTTGATACAGGGTACTTATTATATGTTGTAAATTGGATTCCTAAAGCTTTTAGTCTACTAACCCATCTTCCAAGGTTAGTTTTCACTATAAGTACAAAATATCTTTTGGACGGACACTATAATTTACATTTCAATCTGAATTTTCTTTAAAATAAAAAACATCTATATTTATTCTGACTTTTCTAAATCCAACTCACAGGTTTGTCATTACTTTGAGAAAAAAGATTATTAATCTAACCCTTTCAGAAGGGAAGATATGGTCATTTGTTCTGGGAATGTCATTTTCGAGCCTGAAACCTGAAAAACAGGCTTAGGGGACATGGAGAAGGAAAAAATTATTATTTGAACAATAAAAAAAATAAAAGTTTTGCGAGATCTGGCAAAACGGTCCCTAAGCACTCCTCTCCCACCTCCAGCTGCAGATTGTGATTTAGCTCGGATGACGGCCTATCGAACTGTTCTGATAAAAACGACTCTGTAGCTCGTTGTCTACCTTGCTATGATTGTAAAGTCATGTTGTTTGTATTTTTACAACGTTATGTTCATGAGTTATTGATCCGCGAAATTCGAATCTGTCAATAACTCAGCTCAGAGGAACGTGCATGTCCCCTCGCTCTGAGTGTTCTCTTGAGGTGTCTTTCACTTATGTGAAACCCGTACCTATTGTCAAGCACTGATGTTATATCTTTATATTTAAGGCCAAGCTCAAAGTAAAATCGATGAACCGCTCCATTGTTATGGTTTCTGTGTTGCCGTAGCAGCCGAACTGACCAGGAAATACATTGAGCTAAATGAAAAGTATTGTGAGATCTCGCAAAGGGGTTTTGCAAAACATATATATATTTGTTTCAAATAATTTTGTTTTCTTCCCCTAGCTGGGGGCTCCGTAGGAAAGAGACCTGCCGGTTTTTTGAATTTGGCAACTATATGAGTCCTCTTTGTTGCTTGTTTGAGGTTGTGACTGCTCCGAGTGTAAAGCAGTTGAATATAATAATTCTAACAATACATTTTAATTATCAAGCGCTTTATCAGGTGCTCAAAGAAAAAAGTAACTAGATGGCCTACCTGCCTGTCAGCCTTCCATCTGGGCACAAACTTATCTCGTGCCCTCATTAGTCATGTGAGCGTTCGTGTGTGTTGGAGGAGGGGCTCTGTGAGGAAGTCTGAAGGAAGGGGCAGATTTTTTCCGGTTGTGTACTTTCAAATTCTAGCGCAATCAAGCTGGTTTCTCCATTCTTACCTACCCTACCTTTAAAGTGCACCTCTCATGCTATTTTTAGGCATATATTACAGGTCTCAGATATATATATATAAATATATAAAAACATGTCTATGATGTGTTTTTCTCAAAATACAAACAGATCATGCATTTTAGAAATCCCTCGTATCCCTCTATTCCAGCTGTTGGAGAAACGCGGATTTTGGGTCCTTAGCTTGACAAAAAAAAGAGGCGGAGCTAATGCCTGATCAGAATTTTACCGGAGATAAAGTTAAATCCTGCTGTGATAAAACGCCATCCTGTTCTAAACCACATCAAGGATTATCTCTGAAACAGTATGGAGCTCAAATGCTTTTTCTCTTGCGGGTTTATCACAAGGTGAGTTCCTTTCTTTATTTCCTGCTTTTTAAACACGTGCTCTCTCTAGTACAGGATAGCTCTGAGTGTTAGCGAGGCTTGCTAATGTAAACAAAGACGAGATTGCGTCCAAAACACGTCAGGCATTGTTTCTGATAGCAACTCTCTGTGGGACGATTTGACGTCATATCGGCAGCAACTCTGTATCCGCTCGTTGTAGCCCCGTTTTTAAAAGATGTGTACGGAGGAAAAGAGAGAAGGTTTTATTTTCTGACGCTATGTGAGTTCCCCGACGCACTGGGGGGACACATATTTATGTATAAAAGACATCAAAATGTGCATTTTGCATGATAGGTCCCCTTTAAGAAACATATCGTGCCATAATGACTCATAAGAGCTGTCTTATACAATCCAAATATACATAATAAATTACACTTGCTTGTGCGTGCAATGGGAATATGTCTAGACAAAATAAAGTTGGTTTTAATGTGAGAAATGAATGAATAAAGGAGTTGTTGTAAATGTTGTCATTTTTAATGTGGTATTTATACTCAATGTGTAGGAGTGAAGTTATAATGATAACATAACAATATTAGAGCCAAATACCCCTATTTATCAAACAATGAAGCATTCCTCCATTTCTTTTTGTTGTCTTTTTTAATTCTCTGTCAAAGCGTCTTTGAGTTTCCAGAAAAGCGCTATATAAATCCCATGTATTATTAAAAAGGACACACCTTAAATAAAAGTTGTAATAAATGATGGAAATAAGACATTTGGTTTTAACAAGGGTAACATATTGGGCTATAATTGCATTATTTAATAAAAGATGTTGTTTGTGTATCAGCAGAACGAGACCCAGTTGATTTAAGGTGTTTGTGATTAAAATAAATAAAAATGCTAATGACAAACAAACATGTCTTTAGGGTGTAATTATAAAATACATAAACAAGACGGAAAAAAAGTGTGGTTAAAGGTGGGGTAGGTAGTTTGAGAAAACCGGCTCGAGATCGCTAGAATTTGAAAATACACAGCCGGAGAAAAATCTGCCACTTCCTACACAGAGCCCCCGCCTCCAACACACACGAACGCGCACATGACCAATGAGGGCACGAGATAAGTGTGTGCCCCGATGGAAGGCTTACAGGCAGGTAGGCCGTTGTACTTTTTACAGTATTACGGCTTCTACAGATGACATTTTTTTATGGATTTGTTGTCAAAGCACTTCAGATATTCATTGCTATCGGGATGTTAAGAGCATTCCATGGAATATAACAAAAAGTGTATCTCGAGCCGGTTTTCTGAAACTTACACACACCTTAAATTTTCTCTCACCATTTTCTCTCACCATTTTCTCTCGACTTGAAAAATATTTAAGAGTGACTAAGACGATGGCTTTTTATTTAGACAGAGGGAGAGGGTGAGGGGCGGGGAAAGTGTGTGTGTGTGTGTGTGTGTGTTCCCCCTCCTCCACCATATGTTCTCTCCCCTCATGTCCCGTCATGTCCTGTTTGCAAAAACAGAGAGGTTTAAATATATGTTTTTAAGATGCCTTACTTTTGATTAATTTCATGTTATTTGCAAGTATTTGTAAGTTACATTCGATACTGTATACAGGATTAACCACACAGGAAGTGGTAAGGAGGCGGGACATATATCCTAGGCATATTAATTGATTGAAAACAACTGCATTTTATTTTTCTAATTTTTTTAATTTTAATTTATTTTTTATTTTTATTTTGAAAACCAGAAGCGGGGGCGGGACATCCGGTCGAACGAGGCGGGACTTCCGGTTTTAAAATAAAAAGGCGGGACTTCCGGTCAAATAAGGCGGGACTTCCGGTCGAAAAGGGGCGGGGCGACCTGTCACTTTTTCTGCATACTAATGAGATTGAAGTGGCATTTGTATTACTACTAATATGTATTATAAAAACAGTTCGCTCAGTATGAGGTAAGCTAAAAAACCTGAGCAACATAATTCAAACTTTATCCAGCACATGCACAAACAAATATTATTAATACTCAATAATAGAGTGCCACAGTGACGCGTCCTGAAACCCGGAAGCAAGTTAGCATTTTACAACTTCCGGTTCCTTCGACAAAAAAGCAATTTCTCCATAGGGTTTTGGAAAATAGCTGGAAATAAGGTCTGTGGTTGACATAGATTTAAGAGACGGATCACGATCCCCTCTCATCGGGCTTAACTGAACAACCCTTAGAACCGGCCCTTTTGTTGTTAAATATCTATTTAAATGAATGAATCTTTCTCTTGTTAGTCAAGGAATTCAATGTATGATGGTTGGTCCTGCTTTTGTGTTCCGTTTTGGTGTAAAATGTAGCCTCCATTTAAATAAAAATATAATTATAGTAATGTGAAAGCCTTTACTCTGAACATGCGTGTCCTGCAGATCCCCACATTCACCACAAACCCACATTCAGGACTGTGGATTTTAAATAATTTAACTCCTGAATATCTTAACACAAAACCATACAAATATTTGGTATTTATCAAGATCTAGCCATTCATGAAATAGCTTTCTTAATAGCTATGTTTCAGTGACGTTCAAGATCATTAAACATGACTTAAATTGTTAGTATAACCTTAAGAAATGAATTGCACGTAATAATTCCCACGGAGCTGTGAGCACTTATACATGAATGTGACGCTTTTCCACTCATCGTCCAGTTGTCGGTTTTCCTCTGTTGAAATCGGCCAGCTGTGAAGGCGGGGGCGGGGCTTTCATACGCGAGTAGTGAAAACACTTCCGCGTAGTCTGCTCTTGTGTATCCTCCCTTTCGCCTTCCTTGACATTCCTAGTTTTGCTGATATAGGCTTAGTTTGTCGGGGGACATCTTACTTCTTCCTTCTCTCTGTCTATACCCGTGTACACTCATGTTCCGATTAACCCAGCTTCCCCAAATGTCTTTCTTTTTGGTGTCTATATACGCTGGGATCCGGAGTCATGGATGATCCTGCGGTCCTGTGTCCTGGATCGCGAGCGCTGGATCTTGAGTCGTGGCTGTGGTCCTGGATCATAGGTCCTGGATGGATATCCTCGTGGATTCATCTTCCTATTATACACACATGCATTTCCAAACATTTGGACTACCTATGTTGCAAATGTATTATCTTTTCAATTTACACACGGCATCTATTGCACGTCTGTCCGTCCTGGGAGAGGGATCCCTCCTCTGTTGCTCTCTCCCTGAGGTTTCTCCCATTTTCCCCTTTAAACTGGGTTTTCTTTGGAAGTTTTTTCCTTGTACGATGTGAGGGTCTAAGGACAGAGGGTGTCGTATTGTCATACTGATATTCTGTACACACTGTGAAGACCACTGAGACAAATGTAACATTTGTGATATTGGGCTATATAAATAAACATTGATTGATTGATTGATTGAGAAACACCCCCTCAGTCTCTTCCGCCTCAGGGTCCTTATTGCCTTTTTTTCTGTCTTTAACTTTATTGAACATCAAGAAATGCACATCACGTTAATGTTCATGTGTTTTGAAATCCCATTGAGGGTTTTATATAAACAGAAAACAGACACATAAATAAAATAAAATGGATGAATAAATAATTCAATGAATAAATAAATAACATTTAAAAAACAACAGCAGTGGTGTTACGATTATTGTGTTATGTCACGTTTTGTAAGTCTTCTTTTGGGTGTTTTGCTGTTCTGTTCTCTCTGTCATGTTTTCCCCGCTGGTTTAATTGTCTGGTCCTTTTCCCTGTGTTTTTCCACTGTCGTTAGTTTCCCTGGTGTGTCTGGAGGCGTGTGGCGCAGTGGGTTGTCCGTAGGTGTTCGGATCAGGGGGTCACAGCACACCACAGCATTTCAGAAAACACCCCAGCATTTCACATTGAGACGGAAAGGGTATTCCTTTAGGGAGAACACTTCTTGTTTGTGATTGGACAGAGCCAGCCAGAGAAGCACTGCTGTGATTGGTTGTTTTTTGCTGCCAGTCAACAAATGACGCTTGTGATTAGCCCAACACATCAGCCGTTAGCTCAGCTGTTAGCACACACTCAGGCTCACAGCTCCTCATATCTGTTCAGAAACTGGACAAAAGTTAAACATGTACAAACCACAGACTGTCTATGTCATGGTGAATACAGTCGCTGCTTTATTTATGTCTGTATGACGTTGTTGTGAGCGTGGATGGAGCAGCTACAGGTTAGTTTAGCCTGATGGATCCGATTCCGATTCCGAACAAGAGGCGCTGGAGAGGCGACGGGGCGTATCTCCATGTAAATGCTACAACAAAATGAACATATTTGACCGTGATTTAATTGTAATACACGTTTCAAAGTGATGCCGAAGTAACTACATACTGATAACAGTTAGTAAAAACCATGAATTAACGCTTTGACAAGTCTGCAGACGAAAAGCTTTTAAAATGCGTGTTTTCTGAATCGGATTCATCAGGCTAAACTAACCTGTAGCTGCTCCACACTCACAACAACGTCATACAGACATAAATAAAGCAGCGACTGTATTCACCATGACACAGACAGTCTGTGTGTTGTACTATTTAACTTTTGTCCAGTTTCTGAACAGATATGAGGAGCTGTGAGAATCTGAGTGTGCTAACGGCTGATGTGTTGGGACCATACGTTGTGGGACCATGGTTGGGACATATTCGCTGTCGGGTGTTGACCAATCACGAAGCGTCATTTCTTGACTGGCAGCAAAAACAACCAATCACAGCAGTGCTTCTCTGGCTGGCTCTGTCCCATCACAAACAAGAAGTGTTCTCCCTAAAGGAATACCCTTTCCGTCCAATGTGAAATGCTGTGGTGTTTTCTGAATGCTGTGGTGTCTTGCACTTCAGGCCACCGTACACTTCACCCCAAAGTGCTCCTGAGGGGAGTGCCCACAGTATTGAGTATGTAAGTCGCTTGGATAAAAGCGTCTAACAAGTGACATGTAATTGTCTAGTTGTCTGATTGTGTTCACCTGTGGCCTTGTGTTTCTCCTCCCCTGCCCGGCTGTTTCTCGTCTTGTGATTCCCCCTCCCTGTATTTAGTCTCTTCCTGTGTTCAGTGTTGGTTCGTCGTTTGTCTGTGACTGTGTTGCACACGTGGGAGTGTTCTGACTGTCCTGTGCCATATCCTTGAAATAAAGGTATTTTCTGTTTTTCTGCATTTGGGTCCTGCCTGCTTCACTCACCGTAACAAGTGGTCAATTAGGAAATAAGGTGCACATATTGTTAAATTGGTAGGGCTCTTTTTGACTATTTAGATAATTATTTTAAGTACCAAGTCACTAATAAAGAAATCCAATAAATATTGGAGACAATTTGAGAAGCAACATTTGTCAATTCATTTTTTTCTTTTTAATATAATACATTATTATTTCCAACTTGTATTTCTCTCCAATGGATGACTACACTTTAAATGATATGATAACATATGAATATTTTAAGTCAATATAAATTACATCCCAACATGTTGCGTTATAACAAGAGATGTACCAATGTTTTCAACATGTGAGAGACGAAAGGTACCCTCAGTTCCTTTGTACCACCATGTGATGTTGATTAAAGCTGGAGTACTTATGAAGGATAAAACGTGGACTTTCTATATGAAACAACTTGATTTTGTTGAGTAAACATTATTATTCACAAGTGTACATATTGAAAGCGAAACCTCATATCAACGGATGGAAGAATGAACTCAAAGTGTTTGCAAAATCGCTCCAATACATGACGTTGTTGTTCTCATTATTGGACTTATTTATGTTGCTTGAATAAGACCCGCACATTGTCGCAAAGCAAAAACATTTTATTTTTATTTTGCTGTATGTTGTTTGTATGTGTGCACTGTATCAACACCAGGGCCCTTTCTCATTTCTCTAACTCCCCTCCTCGACTCCCCTCCTCGACTCCCCTCCTCGCTCCTATCCTCGATACTTAGTCCCGCCCACAGGAGATGCGAGCCGAGGAGCCGAGGAGGGGAACCAAGGAAAGAGGAGGGGAAGCAGCAGGCGGTTAGAGAAATGAGAACTCCTCTCCTCTGAGCGGTCATTTTAAAGAGACGTCCATTAATGATGACAGGAGGCAGCAGCCTCTGTCTGATGGACAGATGTGTTCATGACCACTTATATATTTACTTTGATTCATTCACAGTGCGGTATAATGAGACAATAACAGGCTACAGATGCGGACACACACACACACACCACACACACACACACACACACACACACACCACACAACCACACACACACACACACACACCCACACACCCCCACACACACACACACCCACACCACACACACACCACACACACACACCACATTTATATATACAAATTCAGAATCAAACGGAGCACTCTCATAATAACTAACACTATCAGAGACTGGATATATCCCCCCCCTCTCCCCTCTGGTCGCTACAATGAGGAAATAAATTACGGGCCAAAAGTTTTATTTACAAGTATTAAAAGTAAGCAGAGGACACCAAACCAATTGAGACCTGTCCGTCCGCTGCATCTACACACACACTGTACCACACACACATACACACTGTACCACACACACACACACACCACACACACACCCACACCACACACACACACACACACACACACACCACACACACACACACACACACACACACACCCACACACACACACACACACACACACACACACACACACACACACACACACACACATACAGTTCCTACAACAGGCTACAGCTGTTGTGTATTTTATTGTGAAGCACTGAATGGTTTTAGAAAAATATCGACTCTTTGTAGATATCTACTAAACTAAAGCAAATAAAGAGAGTAGGCCTGTTCTACTGAGTGATATATATTATACACACTGCTCTGCTTTCTGCACGGACCTCACAGCTGTTCTCTCTGTAAACATCGCGTCGCGATGGAAAGCAGTTAATAAATAATATCCAGGGGATGCATGCAGAGCTTTGATTGGCTGAGATAAAGTCCCGGCCGTGTGTCACATCTCTGTTCCCGGAAATGCAGCCGTGGAGGACCCATCAGTGTCTCCTCGGTTAGAGCTCCTCCAGAGAGCCTCCTCGACGCTCGGTCCTTGAAGTGCATTTAGAGAAATTAAGATGTCCTTCAACATGCGCGCTGAAATTCATTTCCGGGTCACTACCGGAGGACCGAGGAGTCGAGGGAGGGGGATTTGATGAAATGAGAAAAGGGCCCAAGTTACAATGAGCCTTGATGGGAGCCTCCTCCCACGATCACCTGACCTCCAGCTTCCTGCTCACCTGCACCTGGTTTAGCCAATCAGCTCCCTCAATATAAACACCTCCAGTTTCCCTGAGATTGTGCTTTTGTCTGAATGTCCACAAAACGTGTTTCCACCGGTCTGTTCGTTTAAAACTAGAACACTTCTGAATTTCCTCTGTTCCCTTGACCTTTTGAAATAATCACCATGAATTCTGCTGCAGTCAGTTCCTGTTTGCACTGCACAGAATACCCTGGATTATTTTTGACACTTGAAGAAAAACTGTTGATTATTAACCATGCCTAAAGTTACCAGGATGGCATTTCCAGCTACACATTTGGATTTAAGTTCAATGGATGTCTCAGATCTTCACACACGTGGATAACAGTAAGTGGCATTAATGTTAAGGTTTGTGATGTCTGTGTTGTGGGCCAGTGATGTAAGTACATTTACTCAAGTACTGTACTTAAGGCTGCACTTAACTTGAGTATTTCCATTGTATGCTTACTTTGTATTTCTACTCCCGTATAATCTGCACAACGACTACTTTTACTGTCTTTCACTATATTTGGATGAGAATACGTATACGGGTACTCCGGCCACTTGGCTCCTTCCACGTCGATCACTCAGGTAGTTTTCGAACATTTTAGCCATGTTCCAAATGGCATAGTAGGGTCTCCCGGACACTGAAGAAAGGTGGGAGGTAAAGGAGTAGAAGCCACGGCCATCCTCGTCGCCAATTTGTTGTGTATTAGTAGAAAGACATTAATGAAGCACGGGACAGAGGATATGGGTACTAAGCTCTTTACTGTTGTTCATGCATCAACTCGCGGGCATACCCTTCTCTCTCTACATTGTAGGTTACTCTGGTTACACGGCGCCCCCTATTGCCAGGAGTATATCAGAACACAACAATGTCCCCATGATCTGAACTCTTATTACCTGCAGTCAGTGATGTACCTGAACGCGTTCAATGAACGATCGTTCATGAACGCGTTCATATTTTGGGCGAACGTGAACTGAACGTACTGTATTTCCGCTAGATAAACGTAATTAAGAACGCGTTCATTCTCAGCGCTGTATAACGGCGTTCAAAAGTGCGTTCATTCTCAGCACTGTATTATAACGGCGTTCAAAAGTGTGCCAGATTTCATATGCCTTTCAGCCGAAAACCCAGTTAAAACTAGGCTTCAAAATAATGCGGAAAACCACCCAATCTGGCAACAGCAAGCTGCCTGTGACGCGTACGCGCTGTCACCCCTGGCTGTCGCACTAAAATATAAATATACTAAATATATCAGACTCCTCACAACAAACAATGTGGAACCGCGGAACCGGCGAGCATTGAATGAATGAATGAATTAGTATGGACGAAGCCGAGAGCAGCTGCAGCAGCACTCGCTCAGAGTGAGACTCTACGGCAGGGGTGGGGAACCTCCGGCCTCCGGTCGTATACGGCCCGCGAGACAATTTGGTACGGCCCTCGAGGTAATTTATAACACACGCAAAAAATAAAAAAATGAAAAGAAATCTAGACCGCAAAAAAAATTAAACAAGCGAGTGCCTGTTTTTCCTGGCCAAGGTCAGGGTCCTTGAACACAACACGAGCCTAACGTGTCATCACGTGGTATATGTCTCGACTGACAGGGGTGCAGTTCTGACGGAGAGCACCAGAAACGCCGCTCCAGCACTTCAGAAATGGCAGTACCGATAAGTCCATACACATGCCGCAGTTTCTGCGTGTCTGTGTCTTTAGTTGAAAGCCCAGTGGCGATCTGCTCATCTGTCACACTGATCAGACAGTCAATACTGTGTTGTTATCATTAGCATCTGGTTAGCTAGCTATGCTAACGAATATAAGAAGCTTTGTCTACAACCAGTGAGGTAAAGGCACATCTTTATAGGATCATTATAGTTATAAAAAAAATAAGAGAATAAAGTAAAACGGGTATAAAATACTATATGACAGTTATTAATAAAGAAGAATACAGTTTGAAAGGGGAGTGATTTGTCAAATATCCATAAATTAAAAGAAAATCTGCTTACAGTTGTGTTTGGGTGTTGAGAGATGTGTCCATATATCTCCTAATGTTGCTCTCAAAGTGCAACAAATCTTCCCAGGGGAGCATGCCCCCCGGACCCCCCTAGAGGAGGTTAGCCCCCCCCCCCCACTTAAATCATGTTCACATGGATAGGAAACTAAATACATTTGCACACATCTTGTGTCCATATCTTTCTGTTTTGGTGGTCACGCCACACCGTGCACGTGCATGCATGCGCGAGTCATGGTGAGATATCTGGATTAAGAGGTTGCTTTTTCTTTGCACAGAATGAAATGAATGGGCTGTGATTTAGTTTTTTTAAGCAGAGGTCAATAACTTGTACGGCCCTCTGAGGATATTGTAAACATTGAAATGGCCCATTAACATCGTACAGGAGACAAATAATAGCTCGCAGCAACGTATTGAAAAAAGAACTATGAACTATAAATTAGTTCATTTTTGAAACCATGAACTTTAGTTCAACATTTTGAATTATGAACTATGAACTGAACTAGTTCATTTTAAAATGTGTGAACTGTGAACTGAACTAGTTCATGTAGAAGTGAACTTTCCCAACACTGCCTGCAGTAGATGCAGTGTTACTGCTGGCGATACGGGCTGGTTGTTTTAACCATTTTCTGATGTCCATCACTGACTGCTGTGTCAGCACCTTGCTGACACAGCAAGGTGTCTCGTGGCTGGGATGGCGTCCTTCGGGGGCGCCGCCGGTGTCTCTGAGACACGGAGTGCGTTTGGTGGCTCAGGCCGCAAGCACAGTGGAGCAGGTGCTGCTGGCTGTGGGGGAGCAGGTAGGCCATGTAAACATCTCCTATGCTTCCCGCATGAACAAAGCGGTCGTGGTCTTTTTGAAAGACCAGAAATATGTAACCGAACTTATTGAGAGCGGATTAATGGTAAACGAGGAATATATCCAAGTTTCGCCGTTGGCGACACCGTCCACGCGGATCACTGTGTCTGGCGTTCCTCCATTCATCCCGAATGAGGCGCTGGAACGGGAAGCTGAAGCGTTTCGGTAAGTTTGCCAGTAATCTCCGCACTGTTGCTCTGGGGTGTAAAGATGAAAAGTTAAAACATGTCCAATCTCTGCGGAGACAGGTGTTCATGTTTCTGACTTGTCCCACTCAGACACTGGATGTGTCTTTCCGGGTGAGGCATGAAGAGGGGTTTTATATGGTTTATGCGAGCTCAGGGAACGTAAAGTGTTTTGAGTGCGGGGAGTCGGGTCACAAACGTGTTGCATGTCCACAGAGAAGGCACGCCGCTCCGCCGGGTGGCGGCCGAGCCCGGGGCCGCCGAGCCCGGGGCCGCCGAGCCCGGGGCCGCCGAGCCCGGGGCGGCGGAGCCCGGGGCGGCGGAGCCCGGGGCGGCGGAGCCCGTGGCGGCGGAGCCCGTGGCCGCCGAGCCCGGGGCCGCCGAGCCCGGGGCCACCGAGCCAGTCGCTGGGGCGGCCGGGGCCGCTGGGTCGGCGGCCGCGGAGCCCGGTGTCGCGGGGGCTGCTGTTGCACCCGCCGGGGCCCCAGGGGCTGCGGATGAAGTAGAGATGAATATCGGGAGAGATGAAACGGGGATTGTAGAGAAGGTGGTGAGTGTGAGAGGAGAACATGTGGAAACAGGTAAACGGGTGGGAGATGATGTAGCAGGACAGGTGAGGACCGGGGCTGTGGGACAGGTGGAGGCTGTTGGCACGCAGCAGGAGCTGCCGTCTGGTTCTGGGAGGCAAACAGAGCTTCAACAGGCTGCAGACATTAATGAGGTGACAGAGATGGACACAGACGGTGAGGGGGATTCTGACTGTGTTTCAGTTGCAGATAGTCTCTCTCATAACGCAGAGATCTATTCTTTGGAAGAGATTAATGTCTTTTTAGATGAGTCCTTTGGCAAGGCAGTGGAAGTGAGAGACTTTTCCCTGACACTAACAAGTTTCTTCACACGGTGAGCACTCTTCAGAAAGTTGTAGGGTTAGACCTGCTGGATGAAAAGAAACGCTATCGTCTCAGGAAGCATGTGACTAATATGAGGAAAGTTCCGAAAGGAAGCAAAAAAGGGGGGAAACTGAAAAGGTCTAAATAATGTCAACATGATCATGCAACACTGGGTGTCTCCTCTCTGCTGTGTGTACCTGTCTGTTCTTTTACTCTATCTCCTTCCTCTGATGCAGGCTTTAAGGGTTGCTTCTTTAAACATTAACGGGGGTAGAAGTGCACAGAAAAGAGCTTTAGTGCTGGAGGTCTTTAATCAGAAAAAATTAGATGTGATATTTCTGCAGGAAACGCACAGTGATAGCCTGGATGAGACGGACTGGGGGATGTGGTGGGGGGGTCAGTATGTACTCAGTCATGGCTCAAACCTCAGTGCTGGAGTAGCTGTTTCCCCCCCCCCTCTCTAAATGTTAAGATGTGATCCAGCACAGAGATAGTGGCAGGTCGAGCCTTGATGGTGAAGGTGGAACTGTTAGAGTTCTTTTTCACTTTTATTAATGTTTATGCACCCAATCAGGGCCCTGCACGTGTATCTGTGTTTCAGTTATTAAAAGATGAGTTGGACACTAGTGTACAGGGGGAGTGTGTGATACTGGGGGGGGACTGGAACGCTTGCACTAATGTCACTTTAGACAGAATAGGACGGGAGCCGCATCCTCAGTCGTCCCTTTTACTGTCACAGGTGATGAGAGAGGCTGACTTAGTGGATGTGTGGAGGACGAAACACCCCTCTGTTAAACAATACACCTGGATGAGAATGCTAGATGGGGGCGTCAGTGCAGCCAGGCTAGACAGATTGTACATGTCTGCTTCTTGTATTACTCGTGCAGTGAACTGTCACATCCAACCGGTTGGTTTCACAGACCATCAGCTAGTTTCTTTAGATTTGGTTTATCCAACACAGAGAAGCCGAGATCCTTCTGGCAGTTTAATGTTAACATTTTACAAGATTTGACTTTTTGTGAGAATTTTAAATTCTTTTGGATCAACTGGAAATCAAAGAAAGAGTCTTTTCCCTCCCTGAGTCAGTGGTGGGAGGTAGGAAAGGCTCAGATTAGAGTGTTCTGCCAACAGTATACAGCCTACTCCACTGCAAACATTAGGAGAGCTATAGAGCAGTTAGAGAGGGAGATCAGAGAGTTAGAGTGTGTCTGCTCGAAATATAGAACAGTCCCTCCTAAAACAACAACAGCTTAACTGTTTTCTTCAAGAGAAGGCCAAGGGAGCCCTGATCAGAGCCCGTTTCACTTCCATGAGAGACATTGATGCACCAACCACCTTCTTCTTCAACCTGGAGAGGTCTGTGGGCCAAAGGAAGCAGATGGTATGTCTGCGTCTCCCCGATGGACAGGTAACCTCTGAGCCTGCTGAGATGAGGAGGCATGCAGTGTCCTTCTACACAGACCTGTTCAAAGCTGAAGGTTGTGACGTGGAAGCTGCTGATGAACTTCTTCAGGGTCTTCCACAGCTGAGTCCAGCCGAAAGTGACACCCTGGGCTCTGACATTACGCTGGAGGAACTGACCTCTGCGGTGACACAGATGGCCTCCGGCAAGGCTCCCGGCATAGACGGTTTACCTGCAGACTTTTTTAAACATTTCTGGAGTATTCTGGGACATGACTTGCTAGAAGTGTTGATGGAGTCCTTTGGGAAAGGGACTCTTCCAGCTTCCTGTAGGCGTGCAGTGATCTCACTGTTGCCTAAGAAAGGAGATCTCACCCTGCTGAGGAACTGGAGACCTGTGGCTCTCCTATGTACGGACTATAAGATACTGTCAAAGGTCTTAGCTAACAGACTGAAGGTTTTTATCGAACTTCTTATCGGTCCTGATCAGACATATTGCATCCCTGGCAGATCAATTGTGGACAATTTGTTTTTGATGAGAGACACTTTTGATGTTTGCAAACTGTATGATATAAATGTTGGTATTATTTCTATTGACCAGGAGAAGGCGTTTGATCGTGTGGATCACACCTTTCTGGCTGCCACATTGCAGGCTTTTGGTGTTGGGAGCATTTTGTGTCCTGGGTGAAGTGTTTGTACAGTGATGCATGTTGTGTTGTGAAGGTGGGGGGGGGGCTGAGCAGACCTGTACCAGTTAAAAGGGGGATCAGGCAGAGCTGCCCTATCTCAGGCCTATTGTATAGTATTGCCATCGAGCCGCTTTTGTGCAGACTTAGAAACCGGCTGAGGGGCCTGTGTCTGCCAGAGTCAGCTCAGGCCCCCCCGGTGGTTGTATCAGCTTATGCTGATGATGTCAGTGTTTTTGTCCAGGGTCAGCGAGATATCCAGGAGCTACAGGACAGTCTAGCTTTGTACAGGAAGGCTGCTTCAGCCAAAGTTAATTGGGAGAAGAGTGAGGCAGTTTTGGTAGGTCAGTGGAGTCTTGAAAATAGGCCCAGTCTTCCTGGTAACCTTATCTGGGGAAACAAGGGTTTAAAGGTCCTGGGAGTTTGGTTGGGGTCCGAGGACATGGTGGCACAGAACTGGGAGGGATTGCTGGAAAAGGTGCAAGCAAAATTAGCCAAATGGAAATGGCTGCTCCCCCAGCTGTCCTACAGCGGAAGAGTTCTTGTCGCCAACAATCTGGTTGCCTCGTCTCTGTGGCACAGACTGCAGGTGTTAACCCCACCGCCGGGCCTCATGAAACAACTGCAGCGGCTCCTCGTGGATTTCTTCTGGTCGGGTCATCACTGGGTGCCAGCATCGGTCCTGTACCTGCCTGTGGCGGAGGGGGGGCAGGGCCTCGTGGACATTACTGCAAGGACTGCTGCTTTTAGACTGCAGGCAGCTCAGCGGCTGCTGTATGGTGCCTCTCCCTGCTGGCTGGCTATGGCCCGGCTGCTGTATGGTGCCTCTCCCTGCTGGCTGGCTATGGCCCGGCTGCTGTGTGGTGCCTCTCCCTGCTGGCTGGCTATGGCCCGGCTGCTGTGTGGTGCCTCTCCCTGCTGGCTGGCTATGGCCCGGCTGCTGTGTGGTGCCTCTCCCTGCTGGCTGGCTATGGCCCGGCTGCTGTATGGTGCCTCTCCCTGCTGGCTGGCTGTGGCCCGGCTGCTGTATGGTGCCTCTCCCTGCTGGCTGGCTATGGCCCGGCTGCTGTGTGGTGCCTCTCCCTGCTGGCTGGCTATGGCCCGGCTGCTGTGTGGTGCCTCTCCCTGCTGGCTGGCTATGGCCCGGCTGTTGCTCTGGAGGGCGGGGGGCTTTGGTTTTGATAAACACCTGTTTCTGCTGAAGGCCCCTGCGTACAAGATAACTGGACTTACACCTTTTTACTGCTCAGTCATCAATGCCTGGAAGATTCTGAGTTTCACCAGACCACCCGACCCCCGGCCTGGGATGTGGCTGTTTGAGGAGCCACTGTTTGACACTGGTTTTCTTTCTGGAACCCTTTTCTCTTCAGCCACCCTAAAGAACGCGTTCATTGAAGCGGGAGTGGTAAAACTTGGCCATTTGACGGGGGTCTCCACAGAAAAACTGGCTGAGGTGACGGGCATTCGATCAACCCGAGTTCTGGAGAACCTGGTAGATGAGGTGTGGCAGTCGCTGTCGCCATCCCACCGGACTTTTGCTCTGGATGCAGATCTGGCTGACCAGTGGAGAAAGGGACATGAGTATGTTTTTCCTGCCTTGAGTGTGGGTCCTGCGGTGGGGGAATGGAGAGAGGAGGATGGTCTCCTGCTATCACTGGGGACTCTAACACCTGGAACGTTCAGCGCCTGCAATGGGAAGAGGCTATACCTTAGCTGCGTAAAGGTGCTAAACCTCAGCTCGCTTGCAGGCGTCAGAGAGTCGAGGTGGACGGATGTGTTTGGCTTGGGCTCTTCCCCTCAGGGCAGCTGGCGGATCCTGTATAAATCTCCGGTTGAAAAACGGATGGCTGACATCCAATGGAGAATTGTACACGGTGCAATAGCCACTAACAAATACAGAGCTCATTTTGACCCAGGCACAAGGGGAGGCTGTCCGTTCTGTTTTATGGCGGAAACATTGGAGCATTTAGTCGTGTCCTGTCCCAGATTGGCTGGTCTTAAAAAAATGTTACAGGGGTGGGTGGAAGGGTTCGGGGAGGTTTTCTCCATACCACTTTTTGTCCATGGCCCAAATACATCCTGAAAAAGAAGGAAACCCTACTGTTGATGAATTTCTTGTTTGCTAATGCAAAATTAGCAATCTGGAAAAGTAGGAAGAACCAACTTGCTGGAGTGGGATGGACGGATGCAGTGCTCTGTCTGAGGGGGCTGGTGGCAGCGCGTCTGAGGGTGGAGCATGCGTACTACACGCTGATCAATCACCTGCAGGGGTTTCTGGATGTGTGGGCTGTGGGGCGGGTTCTGTGCTCGCTGGGGGAGAATGACTCTCTCATATTGAAGTTTTAAAGGATAGGTGTAGTTTTTGTTTTTAAAGTGTGTAAAAGAGGATGTTTTTAAATGGGTAAAACGCTTTTCAAATGATATTTATTTGGTAGTCATGAAAATCTGTTTATTTATTTGATTGTGTAATGTTTTAGTTTTGTTCCGACTCTGTTGCAGGGTGGGTGTATGTTTAAAACAAATGCAAATAAAATTTGTTTTAAAAATCAAATCTTCTTCTTCTTCTTCTTCTTCTTCTTCTTCTTCTTCTTCTTCTTCTTCTTCTTGTAATTTTCTTCACTTTAATTACATTTTTGTTTTAACTTTTCAAATGAGGGTGCATAACGACTCAACTGAGGGTGCAATGCACGCATCCTTATGCACCCCCGTAGAACCGGGCCTGACGATGCGGTTCATGATAAACCAAACGTTGGTGGTCTCGATGACCTAAAAGGGAGAAACCCTTCTGAGGGGAACTCCCTCCAGACACGGCCTGTATGAGAATCGAAACCATGCAGCAGTTCCATGTCTCTCCGCGGGTCTCTGTCGACTGGTTTATCTATAGCAGCATCTGCATGTTGACACGCATGCTTCCATCTCCTGGGAGACGACAACATATCAGATCGGATAGGCTGGATCCTTCTACCCTGTCAGACTATTTTGGCTTCAGCTGTGACGATGTGGGATGATGTATGTTTGAGTGTGCATGTGATGAAAGACAGATGTCAGACTCGGAGTGAGATGGCGTGGGAAGAGGAGAGCGGGTGGGGGGAGAGGGAGAGGTATAGCAGCACAGTGGCACATGTATAATTGACAACCTATGCTTTCTCTCCATAGACTTTACGATATTTTCTCTCTGTAATCTACTTTTCCTGGCCGGCACTAGAGATGGCAGTGGGCTGTGAGCCGGCAGCTTGGATGGAAAAGGCAGAGCAGAAGCTTGGCAAGGGAAATGGCAAGAGGGGAAAAAAAGCCAGGGCAGCCTTGACAGTTTTTCCTTTGTTTCATCAGTGTTGCACTTTCACCAGAAGACGGGTCTGTCACTGATAAAAGGAGTGAGGATGGGAGGGATGTGGGGTGAGGAGACACTGTCATATAACTAGGGAGGGTGTTGTGTTCCACCCATCATGATAGGTGTTGATTTGAATCATGGGAAAGAATGATGACTGAAAGTGAAGAAGTGTTGATGGTCATTGTTTCTGAATCAGTGCTTTCCTTTCCACAAGATGTAGATGTGATACAACGTGTGTGGGTTCATGCATTTGTGCTTTGCCACGGAAATGGGACTTTTCTTGCTTATTTCAGTTTCATGTTTGTCCTTAGTGTCTCTACTGGGACATGTCTCCAGTCTTTAATGTTCAAACAGCTCTTTATTTTTCTCATACTGCCTGTGCTGCAGCAGCTCCTTTCACCCTCTGTCTGAAACCAGAGTCCAGTCTGCTCTGATTGGTTAGCGGGCCGGCTCTGTTGTGATTGGTCAAGCGTTTAGAGATGACCCGCCCCTTAGCCTATAGGGAACAAAGGGATGTTAGCCTTTGCAGACCGATTACATGCACAGAAACCCCCACGATGCATAATAGGGCCTCTTTAAAACGTCAATATAATCCAAACTAAAACAAGCTAAGATCATTACGCTTATTTTCAAGTTAATACTTATTTTAGGCTTCTACTACTAGAACATGTTTAAATCCTTTTAATGTTCAGAAAATACATAACATTTGTCTGGAAACATCTGTATTCACCCTCTGTCTGTTTAGCGCCTCTTTAATGTTCCACCTAGCTTAGCACGTTTTACTTTTGCTGTTATTTTCTTCTCTACTTGCTTGTAAAGCGCTTTGAGCACCAGGAAAAGCGCTATATACATTTAATGTATTATTATTATTATTATTATTATTATTATTATTATTATTATTAAACCCCGGTCTGGAAACAGTTTCTGATCCTCTCTAAATTGCTAATGTACTTCTCAAGGTGGATCTACTTGGATGGGGGGTGGTGGGGGGGGGGCAGTACGTTCTTTTTGAGCTTTCAAGTGACATGGAAATGGGAGCCAAACGTGAATGGCTTGGTAAATCCAACATTTCTTATTTCGTCAATAACTCACTGGATTGTTTTTTTTTTATCGTGTATACCCAATGTGCAGTGACAATAGGGCTTCAAGAACACATCACGAATAGCCGCTTTCACACCAAGTACTTTGCCGCACTTAGTGCCCAGCACTTAGTTCCCCCATGGAACTAAGTGCTGGTCGCGTTCACACCGGAATAAGTTCCCTGGGGGAAGATTATGCAAATGAGGCCGCTGACGTCACTTCTTCTTCTTCTGCTTTGGGTTTACTGGCAGGCTGCAAACCACTTCACGGCGTATACTGCCACCCGAAGTCCCCGGCCGGAAGTCCCCGGAGCCTTCCGAGTAAATCGCCAGAACGCCGACACCTCCTCATCTCCACCGCTCCTATGTTTTCTTTTGTGATGCCATAAGTTAGTCTCTCTCCATTGGTGCGCGGGGCTAATGCTAATGCTAATAATGCTAATGCCAGCAAATACAATGGCGGCTTACCAAAAAAAGAGTTTTTACGGGGCGTGGTTTGCAATTCTCCCAGCCAATCAGAAATTGGTACTTTTTTCTCCCCAGGAAAGCACCACCTCTCGAGCAGGGACTAAAAAGGGGGGAAAAGTTCTAAGTTCTCTTTTTGGTGTGAACGCAAAATTCCAGGCACTAACGGAACTAAACGGGAAAAGTACGGGGGAAAGTTGTTCAGTCTGTGGCTATAAGTATGGTTTTATTGTCTCGTTTTTTATCCTATCGGTATTGTCTACATGTATTTATGTTGCTTTTTGTATATTTATCAACACTTTGGTAAACTCTGTTGTTTTTAAATGTGCTATATAAATAAAGTTGGATTGAAGGAAGGGTCCATATTTTACGAAATGTTTTAAAGTAAAATCAAACTTAAGTTGTTGGCAGTAGCTCAGTCTGTCAGAACTAGGTTTGGGAACTGGAGGGTCTTGGTTTCAAGCCTCCGAATGGACTGAGTGTTGAGATGCCCTGGATCACGCCCCATAATGCCCCTGATACTAGGATGGGTTAAATACAGGGTCTACATGTCTCTGTGTGCTGTGGACATGGAGGATTAAAAAACATCCAC
This sequence comes from Pseudochaenichthys georgianus, assembly GCF_902827115.2. NCBI lineage: Eukaryota > Metazoa > Chordata > Actinopteri > Perciformes > Channichthyidae > Pseudochaenichthys > Pseudochaenichthys georgianus. Next base: position 40,741,941 of record NC_047515.1, read on the forward strand.
TCCATCTAAAGTCAATATATGACTCACAATGAAACCAGGATGAGATCTTTTCCGAGGTGACCATTTATTTTGATTTGAAAGCATCGTCAATCTTTGTTGTCTCTATTTTACTGACCAAGCTTTGTAAGTTTGAACGCTCTCTCACAGCGGGTTTTCTTTTAAAGGTCACCTATTGTGCAAAATAAACATGTGTCCCCTCTTCTTCACGTCTCTTCTACATCAACATGTGTCCCCTCTTCTTCATGTCTCTTCTACATCAACATGTGTCCCCTCTTCTTCATGTCTCTTCTACATCAACATGTGTCCCCTCTTCTCCATGTCTCTTCTACATCAACATGTGTCCCCTCTTCTTCATGTCTCTTCTACATCAACATGTGTCCCCTCTCCTTCATGTCTCTTCTACATCAACATGTGTCCTCTCTTCTTCATGTCTCTTCTACATCAACATGTGTCCCCTCTCCTTCATGTCTCTTCTACATCAACATGTGTCCCCTCTTCTTCATGTCTCTTCTACATCAACATGTGTCCCCTCTCCTTCATGTCTCTTCTACATCAACATGTGTCCTCTCTTCTTCATGTCTCTTCTACATCAACATGTGTCCCCTCTCCTTCATGTCTCTTCTACATCAACATGTGTCCCCTCTTCTTCATGTCTCTTCTACATCAACATGTGTCCCCTCTTCTTCATGTCTCTTCTACATCAACATGTGTCCCCTCTTCTCCATGTCTCTTCTACATCAACATGTGTCCCCTCTTCTTCATGTATCTTCTACATCAACATGTGTCCCCTCTTCTTCATGTCTCTTCTACATCAACATGTGTCCCCTCTCCTTCATGTCTCTTCTACATCAACATGTGTCCCCTCTTCTTCATGTCTCCTCTACATCAACATGTGTCCCTCTTCTTCATGTCTCTTCTACATCAACATGTGTCCCCTCTTCTTCATGTCTCTTCTACATCAACATGTGTCCCCTCTTCTTCATGTCTCTTCTACATCAACATGTGTCCCCTCTTCTTCATGTCTCTTCTACATCAACATGTGTCCCCTCTTCTTCATGTCTCTTCTACATCAACATGTGTCCCCTCTTCTTCATGTCTCTTCTACATCAACATGTGTCCTCTCTTCTTCATGTCTCTTCTACATCAACATGTGTCCCCTCTTCTTCATGTCTCTTCCACATCAACATGTGTCCTCTCTTCTTCATGTCTCTTCTACATCAACATGTGTCCCCTCTGTGGAAAGAGACTCTGAAAGTTTCAGGAACAAAGATTTTCTCTCTTTTTGATCCATTTCCATAAAAACCTGTCTGAAAATGAGCTGCTCAGATTTTGGCCACTTTATGATGTCATAGCGATGTGTTGTCTTGAGTAACCATTAGCCAATCAGTAACCAAGGTACCCCCCCCCCCCCCCCCCCCCCCCCGATCACCTGAATCTCCTCTAGAGCTCCATTGAGTTCTTTGTAACCAAATGTCTCTCAGAGGGGCGTGGGGAGGGGCTCCTTATTTTCATCTAAAGTCACAGACAGAGAATCAGCACTTTGGAACCAGGGCTGAACCAGAGGGGATTATGGGTAATGCTGCAATGATCTGTTTGGTGTTTCAGCCAATCAGAGACAGGCTCTGCATATATCTGAGACCTGTGATATATTGATGAAAAACAGAATAATAGGGGAACTTTTTAATGTCTGACCTTTTTGTCTGTTGAAGCATTCCCAGATTCCCCTAATTAATTTGCAGATAACATAAAAGACACGGGTTGTGTGATACTGGGAGGTGTTTCTCTTTGTTTCATAAAGCGTGTTCCTCTTTCCCACAGCATTTCATTTAGCTCAGCTGACAGGAGCTCTGCTGTAGGTCGCAGTCACCTTCATCACGGTGCTCTAAAATCACAGTTTGCAATCTGCCACCATCAACAGTGTGTCGACCGCAGACCCTGGTCCTGTAAAACACAACAACATAACAGATCCCACACACACACACACACACACACACACACACACACACACACACACACACACACACACACACACACACACACACACACACACACACACACACACACACACACACACACACACACACACACACACACACACACACACACACACACACACACACACACACACACACACACACACGACAGCCCGTAGAGGACAAACACGTCAGGTATAGTTTTTTTAAATGTATTATTTATTGAATTGTTTGACAGTTTATCTTATTGTGTACTTTTGCTCAAATTAGAAAACGTTATTTATTTACAGGAAGTGCAAGTAAAAGCAAACAAAGAAACGATCTTGCATGACTTAAATAAAAAATGTTTATTACATGAATGAGAGAAAAATAAATAAATTGTGTAAAATCATAATAAATATTTAAGAAAATAATTTAAAAACATATAAATAATAACCATTAGATAAATAAAGTAATTATTCAGAAAACAGTACAACAATATTAAAATAATCGTAAATACAATAAATAGGAATACAAATATGCAGTCATATGGAAGTTTAACACTTCAAGTGTATACCTAGATGCTCTCCTCCTCCTCCTCCTCCTCCTCCTCCTCCTCCTCCTCCTCCTCCTCCTCCTCCTCCTCCTCCTCCTATATCCTTCTTCTTCTGAGCAGCTTCCTCTCTGCTTGCTCAGATTCTCCATCACCTGTTCCTGTTCTCACATCGTTGCTACCTCAGCTTCCAATGTTCCCTCTCCTTCCCTCCCTCTCTCTTCTCCACATCCAGGTAAGTGTGCATTGTCTGCCCCCCCCCCCCGTCTCTCGGAGCGTGTTCTCTCCCGGCGCAGTGCTTATCTGCGGACTCTGGGAATAGGATGCATCAAATTGAGCAGATGGAGATAGGCAGGGATTATGTTTTGCCTGTTTCCATTTAAATGCACGGATTTAAAAAAAAATTCCAGGCTAACCACCAATTAAGTCAAGCCTTGTGTTTAATTAGCATAAGTGGTGTAGTGTGTAATTAAAGCGCCTCTTTGTAGCTAAATGCACCGCCACTATAATTCCAAAAACACAATCCACGGGAGCTGTGATTACAGATGTCTCTCCCTGCTTCCTGTTGTGTGGTGTTGGTGCTGTTTCTAAATGTCTTGCAGGCAGAGATATAATGTGATTTTGAGCGTAACGCCTCCTGGGGGGGGGGGGGGGAAATAAACTAATGAGCCTCCCACTGACAGCACATCTACCGAGGCAGCGTGCTCCGACACACGGGCTAACTTGAAAGAAATGCAATCCGGGATGAAAGCAAACACGTTTAATCGAATAAGTTCGGTTTCAGACCAAAGGGGAAGCGTTTGCCCGCCGGCGCACTGATTTCTGAAAGCTCTCGCAGCGTGTCCGTGATTGGCTCAGCTTGATCGAAGGAAGTCGTTTAGTTTACGCAGCTGTACATCGTTTCATTTTGGTAATAGGCCTTTTTTTTGTGTTAGAAATAAAGGCCGGATAAAACATTTTACATTTGTTTTTATTTAACCTTTATTTAACCAGATAAAAGCATCGAGATAGAATCTCATTTGCAAAGCTGACCTGGCCAAGAAGGCAGCAACGTTACACATGACACAAACGTATAAATTACAGAGAACATAACTAAGAAAACAAAAGACAAAAAGCAGGCACTACATTGTGCATATTGGGACAGTAAGAAAGGCACTACTTATTACTGCAAGAGCAGCTGGTGGAAAGGACCTCAGACAACTTCCATCTAAAACATGCAATTGAGACAAGTGCCCTCAGTTTGAGGCTTGATTGAAGGTCATTCCAAGACCAAGGACCGTAATGAAAAAGATTCCTTTCTCCAGCCTCAGTCCGCACGGCAGGAACCTGGACCCGTATCCAGGCTCTGGGTCTGAGGCTGTGAGAGTCACAAACTGGAGCAGATCTGGCACATATGTGCAGTGGAAGCTTTCCTAAAATGGCTTTATACATGAATAAAAACCAGTGCTGCATCCTACGCATAGTGAGTGAGGACCCTCCAGTAGGCTGTACAGTGTGCAATGATGAGTCATTTAGGGTGCATTTGATATGTATCGCAGTGCAGCATGCAGAGAGGGTCAGGTTTGGCCAAAACAGTGGGACAGGCAAATCTATAGATGGTATCACCGTAGTCCAGCTGGGACAGGAATAAGCCAGACCAACCTTTTACGGGAAGAAGTTGAAAAACAACATTTAAGTCTGTAAAGGAAGCCAAGAAAGTTCTTTCTTTGTTAGAACTTCAACGGACTAAAACGGACTAAACTTTCGATAGCATTTCTAACATGAAGGCAGTACACATGCTTTACAGTGTCTTATATTCACCCAAGCGCACGCACGCACGTGCACGCACACACACACACACACACACACACACACACACACACACACACACACACACACACACACACACACACACACACACACACACACACACACACACACACACACACACACACACACACACCATGTATACATCACTTCAGGGGACATTGCATTGACTTACATGCATTTCCTGGAGACTTATCCTAACCTTAACCAGAACCAACACATGCCTAACCCTAACCAAGTCTTCACCCTAAAATTAATGATACCCCTTATGGGGACCTCCATTTTGTCCCCATAAGGGAGGCGAGTCCCCACACGTGACTATGTAAACAGATGTAGGTCCCCGCAAGTACAGTAATGCTAGTCCACACACACACACACACACCCACACACACACACACACACACACACACACACACACACACACACACACACACACACACACACACACACACACACACACACACACACACACACACACACACACACACACACTCTCTCTCTAGATGTGTTTTTCCCCTTATGCGCCCACCCCCACCACATGGATCACACACACACACACACACACACACACACACACACACACACACACACACACACACACACACACACACACACACACACACACACACACACACACACACACACACACACACACACACACACACACACACACACACACACACACACACACACACACACAGAACTATTTGACACATTTCCCGCTCTTATGTGCCCCTCCCCCACATGGATCACACATGGCTCACGCAGTACATGTTCAGTGTCTGTTCTTTGTATATGTACTGCAGTGTTTCATGTGTACCAGTAGTCTGATACAATATTTAGTTTGAAAGGGTGTTAACCCTCTACAGCATACTGTTGCCCTCAGGCAACAAACCACTTTTTTCGACCTCACACTGGCCCTCTAAATATTTAAAAAAATGTAAATATACACAATGTCACCTGACATGCTGGTGTCCAATAAAATGAGGGAATTATATGGGTGTGGCATTTTGTCTGGGGGTGGAGCCGTCCTTTCTGCAAGCAAAACTGCAGGGGACTCAGGGCCACCACTTGGTAAGATACATTTCACTTTTTAACATATTAGAAATGTACACAACTTAAAATAAAAAATACATGCATGTGCATGAATACGTAAAGAAGTATATTTTATTGTTTAAAGACTTATTATGTATTTATTAATTAGCTAAAACTATGTTTTTTTGTTTGTTGCCTCAGGGCAACACTGTGTCACTTGTACCACTTTTTTCCAGACAATATCATACAAGTGTGCTCAGCTGTAAAATGATAAACCTAATCAATGATTTTACATCTACTGATATTTACAGGACATGGACAACAAAACATGTTCTGGGAAGAAGGGACACGATCAAGCTGTTAGGGCTATTCCGTCTGACAGTGAGGACAGTGAAGGTAGAGATAGGGTTAGGCACACACACATAGGCAAGGCAAGGCAAGGAAAGTTTATTTATATAGCACTTTTCAACGCAAGGCAATTCAAAGTGCTTTACAAAAAAAAATGAAAGACATTAAGCATTAAAAAAGAAAAGCTAATAAAATAAACATTAAGGAAAAATACATGGATAAAAGTTACAGTGCAGTCTAAAATATGAATAGTTCAATTAAACATTACAAGAAAAAGTACATGGATAAAAGTTACAGTGCAGTTTAAGATATGAATAGTTCAATTAAAAGCAGCGACAAAAAGAAAAGTCTTCAGCCTGGATTTAAAAGTAGTCAGAGTTGCAGCGGACCTGCAGGTTTATGGGAGTTTGTTCCAGATATCTGGAGCATAATAACTGAACGCTGCTTCTCCATGTTTAGTTCTGACTCTGGGGACAGAAAGCTGACCAGTCCCTGCAGACCTGAGAGATCTGGATGGTTCATAATTTAGCAGGTCAGAAATGTATTTTGGGCCTAAACCATTCAGAGCTTTATAAACCAGCAGCAGTATTTTAAAATCTATTCTTTGACACACAGGAAGCCAGTGTAAAGACTTCAGAGCAGGAGTGATGTGATCCACTTTCTTAGTGTTAGTGAGGACTCGAGCAGCGGCGTTCTGAATCAGCTGCCGCTTCCTAATAGATGTTTTAGTGAGACCTGTGAAGACACCATTGCAGTAGTCGAGTCTACTGAAGATAAAGGCATGGACAAGTTTTTCCAAATCCTGCTGTGACATTAGTCTTTTAATCCTAGATATGTTCTTTAGGTGATAGTAGGCTGACTTAGTAACTGTTTTAATGTGACTGTTGAAACTCAGGTCAGAGTCCATGACTACACCTAGATTTCTGGCTCTGTTGGTTTGAACATTGCAGACTGAAGCTCAGCGCTAACTTTTATACGTTCTGACTTGGCTCCAAAAACCATTACCTCAGTTTTATCTTTGTTTAATTGGAGAAAGTTCTGACACATCCAGTCATTGATTTGTTCAATGCACTTACTCAGTGTTTGAATTGGAGCATAGTCTCCTGGTGAAATTGTTACGTAAATGTGTGTGTCATCTGCATAGCTATGGTAACTTATGTTGTTGTTCTTCATTATCTGAGCCAGTGGTAGCATGTAGATGTTAAAGAGAAGAGGCCCCAAGATGGAGCCTTGAGGAACCCCACATGTCATATAACTCAGATGTGTATTTACCGATAGAAACAAAGTTGTTTCTGTCCTTTAAGTTGGATTACGCTCACACACACACACACACACACACACCACACACACACACACACACACACACACACACACACACACACACACACACACACACACACACACACACACACACACACACACACACACACACACACACACACACACACACACACACACAGACACACAGACACACAGACACACAGACACACACACACACACACACACACACACAGACACAGACACAGACACAGACACAGACACACACACACATACACACAGAGACATACAAACACATACACACATGCAGACACACACAGACACGCGCATACATACACACGCACACGCACACGCACACGCACACACACACACACACACACACACACACACACACACACACACACACACACACACACACCACACACACACACACACACACACACACACACACACCACACACACACACACACACACACACACACACACACATACAGAAAACCTTTTGAATTCATATCGAGTTGTTTTTTCTGAATTGTAGAACTTCCCCTCGTAGCACAGTGTTGCCCTGAGGCAACAAAGCAACCCCTGGTTGAGGGGTGAGGGGGGGTCACATGTTATAATTGATATCATATCAGGGACCCCTAAGCTCCTAAAACACATGGTGAAACAGTTTTCCTCCCAAAATAAAAAGTCATGCCATAGAGGGTTAAATGAAATGTGGTGATTATTAATGGTTTTTGTGTTAATGTGGGAGCAGTTAAAACAGGACGGGTCAAATGTGACCGCAAACACTAAAGAAAGGGGGGGGGGGGGGGAAACGAAGACAATAGGAGGGTTAAATGAAAGAAGCTCCTTGAGCCCTCTCTGCAAGTTACTGTGAAGACAGGAGCTGATTGGTGGTCCTGCTGTAAATTGAGAGAGGGCTCGCTATAGTAACTCAATGAGAGAGTAATGTCAAATGACAGTACAATTGACCAATCATATCTTCCCTCTAAATGGGCGGGCTTTATTTTCGCGGACTTTATGACAAGTTCCTCCTCGCTGTGAAGTCTATGCAAGTGGTGCAGTGACGCGTCCTAAAACCTGGAAGAAAGCTGCGCTCGGGTTCCCTCGACACAAAAGCAGTGGGATTTCTCCGTAGGGTTTATAAATAGCTGGAAATAAAGTCTGTGGAACGAACCTGTTTGATAGATGCACGTTTTGTTCAGCCGGATAATCTCATGTCTACCCTACTTTTATAATGTTCGAATCATAAATCTAATCGATAGATTTATGATCGATAGATTTATGATTAGCATAAATTCGTTCATGATGGCTCACTTCAGTGATGACATCGTTGCGAAATTATTAACAGAGTCATTTTCAAGATTGAGTTAAATGATAAACTGGAGTGGCAAAGGATCAGCTGAATGACCCCGCCATCGGGTCAGGGGTATAAAGTCACGGCTCGCCACTGGTCAATGTTCTCCCTTTCCTACTGTTAGCATCTCAGGAGCTTTGTTGCTCTTTGGTAATGCTCAAGATTGCAACGCTCCCCTCTGTTAAACCCGTTTACTTATTTTGACAGCTTTATTATAGCTTTCCTCTCATTTGCATATGTAATCAGCCCATACTTTCAGAACCTGTTAGGATTCAAGGTGGCAGCCACTAATTGGAAAGGGGAAGGCAATAAAGCCCCCTTTGAGCTTGCGTTTCCAACTTCTCTCTTTGTGCGTGGGACTAATAAAGTGCGGTGTCCTGCAGCTCGGGACAGATTCACTTGCTTTCTTTGGCCTCAGATGAAACATGTGAAGCGGGTTAATTGCCTTGGCCCAGCTGGTAATGGCAGAGACATCGTCTGAGGCAGATAATCTTTTCAAATCCGCGGCTCTTCCACACAATGCTGACTTCAAGCCAGGAGAGGCGGAGTCAGAAAGCAGCATCTCGCTCCACAGCGTGTTGACTGGCCGTGTTTACAAGAGCGATATTTACCTGAGTGAAGTTCAGGGCCGCGCCTGGCCAACTTGGGGCCCCAAGCGACATTATGAGATGAGCCCCCCCCCCCCCAAACCGACAGGAGTGAAACATTTTTTTTTGGAAACAAGGTAGGCTACTTTGCAAATATAATTCCTGTTTATTATTATTATCAACACAGTTACTTTTTTATACAGTGAGGTAAATGGTAAATATGCATGTATGCGTTTACAGGTGAATACGTCTGCATTTCCTGCCAAATACTAGCCTCAAAAAGATTAAAATATAATGAATCCCGCATTAATTTGGCCTCCAGTGAGACTGTAAGGAATCTTGGTGTTATATTTGATCAGGATTTATCCTTTAACGCCCACATAAAATCAATTTCAAGGACCGCCTACTTCCATCTACGTAACATTGCAAAAATCAGGCATATCTTGCCTCAAAACGATGCAGAGAAACTAGTCCATGCATTTGTTACTTCTAGGCTGGATTATTGTAACTCTTTATTATCAGGGAGTACCAAGAAGTCAATCAAGTCGCTTCAGCTGATTCAAAATGATGCGGCTCGTGTACTAACCAGAGTTAGGAAAAGGGACCACATTACTCCTGTTCTGGCTGCCTTACACTGGCTCCCTATAGAACACAGGATAGAATTTAAAATTCTTCTTCTCGCCTACAAAGCCCTTAATGGGCAGGCGCCATCTTACCTTAAAGAACTCATTATACCCTACTGTCCTACTAGGGCATTGCGTTCCAAGAATGCAGGGTTGTTGGTTGTTCCTAGAATCTTTAAAAGTACAATGGGAGCCAGAGCCTTTTCTTATCAAGCTCCACATTTGTGGAATCAGCTTCCAGATTGTGTTCGGGCGGCAGACACCCTATCCGTTTTTAAGAGTGCGCTTAAGACCTTCCTTTTTGATAAAGCTTATAGTTAGGGCTGATTAGATTCAGCCCCTAGTTTTGCTGATATAGGCTTAGTTTGTCGGGGGACATCTTACTTCTTCCTTCTCTCTGTCTATACCCGTGTACACTCATGTTCCGATTAACCCAGCTTCCCCAAATCTCTTTCTTTTTGCTGTCTATATACGCCGGGATCCGGAGTCATGGATGATCCTGCGGTCCAGTGCCCTGGATCACGAGCCCTGGATCTTGAGTCGTGGCTGTGGTCCTGGATCATCGGTCCTGGATGGATATCCTCGTGGATTCATCTTCCTATTATACACACATGCATTTCCAAACATTTGGACTACCTATGTTGCAAATGTATTATCTTTTCAATTTACACACGGCATCTATTGCACGTCTGTCCGTCCTGGGAGAGGGATCCCTCCTCTGTTGCTCTCCCTGAGGTTTCTCCCATTTTTCCCTTTAAACTGGGTTTTCATTGGAAGTTTTTCCTTGTACGATGTGAGGGTCTAAGGACAGAGGGTGTCGTATTGTCATACTGATATTCTGTACACACTGTGAAGACCACTGAGACAAATGTAACATTTGTGATATTGGGCTATATAAATAAACATTGATTGATTGATTGATTGATTGATTGAATGCAAATAAACTACTTCTACTAATAATAATAATCATAATCAATTCAATAATATACATACTATATTATTTTATTATAATTTAGTTGTAATATAGTCAAGACAAAACATGCTTATTACATGCTCAAAAACTGATACTTCTTAAATCTGTATTCTAGATCCCTCTGTCAGCAATGTATCAACAACTAACACATATTCCTATCAGTATTTCTCTGTGTTGTGGTTGACATGACGATGACTGTTAGGAGTTAAGGGGATTGACTCCCATGACGATGACTGTTAGGAGTTAAGGGAGAGGCTGAGCATCACCATGAAATGTGCAAATTGACATAAAAATGAATAAAAGGGGGAAAATGCTCCATGTTTTTTAGGCTGTAAACTTTAACTGTTATGTAAGCCAACTAGACAGACAGTTTATCTCTCTTCCTCCGGTACATCAGCAGATAAAAGGCATCACATACTTGAATGAATGGTAAATAAAGAATGGTGGAAATAACTGCATCTCCATTAGCCTATATGCTCTGCAGAGACTGCCTTCTTCATGTCGTGAATTGCAGCTGATGTTTTAATATGGCAATTGGCAATTTGACTTATACAACTAACATTCGCAAGTTGTACATTTGACTCATACAATAACCCACCTTCGGGTGATGCTCTAGTTTCTCCATGTTTTGTTTTTTCCCCCTCTTGCTTGCTCCGGACTGAAACTGTCTTTTCACCGACATCTCTTCACCTGCACTAGTGGCCGTATCAAAGCCGTGATTGGTCAGATGTGGATTCATTGTAACGGTGTCGGGTTACAGACGTGCTCCCCTTGTCACCTCTCACTCTCGCGGGGGGGGGGGTGTGCGCGGAGAACTGAGCAGAGAACTGCGCACAGCAGCTGAGGCCCTCTGGGCGGGGCCCCCTGCAGCCTGCGTGATTGGCCTGTAGGGAGGGGCGGCCCTGGTGAAGCTGCAGAGGAAGAGAAAGCCCATTTCCAAGTGATCTGTGCTTGTCAAACAGTGTCTGGATACACACACACACATTCACAGCTTTGTCATTTCCCTGCAATTACATCGCGATGCTGGCATGAGCACACACACACGTTTGCTCTGCAGACCACGAGTGCACGGCTCATTGTGACTCCTGCGGTTGCAGAAATGGAAATTTTAATGAAGTGAGCGCCGCGGTGGTTGTCTCCTCGCCCTTCCTGCTTTCGGGAGAATGGCACTTTATACACAAAAACGGACCAGTGATTTCATTAGAGATACAGAAGAAGTAGAAGAACAGGCTCTCCCATAATAACTTCAGCCCTCCGTGTGCCAAAGGGAGACGGGGAACACACTCATTGACCTCATTCATTCATTCATGCTCATCTTTCACACACTTCTCGTTCACCGTTTCTTTGTTCTGAATGTCCTCACTCTGCGGTGCATAGGGGAAGGACAGGGAAGCCTACTTTAAAGGTCCCATGCAGTGGCGGCTGGTGTAAAATATTTTTGGTGGGGCTATTGATAGAGTTAGTAAAAAAAATGTTTTGGGAGAAATGACCCCTTAAATGAGGACTTCTGGTGATGTAATGGCGCGTTTCCAGTGCAGCGCGGAGCTCGCTTTAATGCTGCGTTCAGACCGGACGCGATGCGAATATTCGCTTTGCTCTAAACGCTCCTATCGCATCGCTAGTCGCTCGAGTTTCACCGCAGCTGTCAGCTGTGTTTACTCGCATCATTCAAACAAGACGCGCTGGCTCGGGAGCTACAGCTCCAACTACATGAACATATTTTACCGTGATTAAATTGTAATACACGTTTCTAAATGATGCCGACGTAACAACATACTGATACCGGTTAGTAAAAACCATGAATTAATGCTTTGACAAGTCTGCAGACAGACGGCAGAGAAACACCTTTTAGAATGCTTGTTCCCTGAATGGAGCTTGGCTAAGCTAACGCTATGCTCCGACCGTCCAGACTCACAACAACGGCCTACAGACATAAATAAACCAGCGACTGTATTCTCCATGACACAGACAGTCTGTGGTTTGTACTTGTTTAACTTTTGTCTAGTTTCTGAACAGATCGTATCTGTCCCCGGCTGTTTGAAGAGCAAGCATGGGAAACAAAAGATAGCATTTACCTGTTTGCATCCAGCTAGCCATGTGAGAAGCCTTGTTGATACGTTTTGTCTTTTTCACGAGCTTGCTGTGATATATACAAATCGGGTTGGTCCGGTCCAAGGTCTTTAAGTATCAATTTATCTCCCAAACTTCTCCTTTCAAAAGGATTGGAGAGTAGCTCTTGGGCGGACCGAGGTTCCGGTGACTCCACCTGCACACCATTCTCATCCAAATACTGCGTCACCTTGGCTCACTCACGAGAAGGGTTGGGTATCGTTTGAATTTCCACGATTCCGATTCCGATTCCGATTCTACTTTTCGATTCCGGTTCTTAACGGTTCTCGATTCCGGTTCTTTGAGGGGCAGGGTAAAAAAATGATACATGCTTCTTCCACCAAAAAAATTACATTTATTCGAGAAACTTTTACACAGGTTAGTTTAAAGTAATATTCACATTAATCAGTCTGTTTATATTCACTGCTATGTAACTGTAACCTGAGAACCACTGAAGCTACAACAGTGCAACAGTCCAACTTTTAAAAACAGTTCTTGTTGAGAAAAACAAGCATATCTGCCTCTCAGGCATACCGGGAAGAAATGTTTGAACATTTTGAAGTAAAATGCTTCAATCTGGTGCACACGCAGAATTACTAGAGACTAGATCTAGGGGGTACAACTCTAAACACCCATATGAAAAAGATCGGTTTACATTTTAATAATTAAATAACAAATAGCCTACATGTAACGCATTTTATTTTTGTTGTTCATTCATATCTTATTTTACTATTTTATTTATGCATATTTTTGTATCTCTCCAGTTTAAAACGATATTTCTGGTTTACTGTCCTATAGTATAGGCCTACATTGGAATGATTTCAAACCTGTTTTATCCCAATAATTATAAAAGAGTGCCTTGGAAATATGTGTTTACATAAATTGTGATCAAAACGTTTGAGACCCACTGAGATAACTTAGACTAAAGTGAACTATCTAAACACTCAAAGAGTCCTTTACCTCACTGAGCTGAAGTTATCAGCCTCTCAATCTGACTGGAGAGGACTCTCCCTCCACATCATTGTAGAAATATCTTCTTCTTCTTCCGTTAGCACAGCTAGCACCAGATGCTAATAACAACAGCGCCGGTTCCAGTGCACCCTCCCTTTCTCCCTCGCTCACGCGCACTGTGAGCTGCGGTTGCCAGATAAGCCAACATCCCCCATTTTCATCACTTGCAGTGCCCATCGTACAGGGCAAATGAAAAGTGTAACCGGGATGAAAAGGGTGTTACATTTACTTAATTATGAATGTTGTTACATCAAGGCCGAAAATTAGGATGAGCACCAACGGTCAAAACATTTATTTTTTCTCCCAGAGCTGTCAGCGCAGCGCCTCCACAGATCTGGCGCCCTAGGCGAACATTTATAATGCCAGTGCGACGGGCCGGCCCTGGTCTCAGGTTACGCTGTAGGAAGTGTAGATACAACGCTACATTTCCCGCCCCGCTGCAGTCATACAGTAGGCTACGGAGAGCGGCGAGAAACTTTTCCTCAGGAATCGAAAAGCGGAACCGAAATTCACATTTCTAAATGATGCCGTTGGAATCGAAATGTTGGTTCGGAACCGGTTCTCGGTACCCAACCCTACTCACGAGTCTAAAAAACAACTCACGTCAACGCACGTAAGCAACATGGGCGCCAACGTGAGCGCCCACGTGACCAAAATATTTGACGGCGCTGATTGGCTGAAATTATGTTTCGGCGGCACAGTTTACTATTGAGACTTTTGCAACGTGCTGGTTGCTGCTGTTTGGCTCGGGGGCTCTGCCCCGTAATGATAAACTAATGCCACGGGCAAGGCCAGGCAGGAAACAGGTGACTTATCAGTAACTTTAGACATCGTAACACAATTTTAAACGAGATTGTATTGTAGATTATACATTTTTGTGATACTAATTGTATGATATTTACCTTGTTCATTAAAAATAAAAATATAAAATATATATATTTTTTAAATATATTTTTTTTAAATATATATTTTTTAATTTAATATTTATTTGTATTTTTTATTTTGTATCTGGCAAGAGGTGGGGCGCCCCTATGGGCCGGCCGCCACTGCATGGTACCTTTAGTCAAAAAGAGTCAACTTTCTTTGTGTACTTTAAAGGTGGGGTAGGTAAGTTTGAGAAACCGGCTCGAGATACACTTGTTGTTATATTACATGGAATTCTCTTAACATCCCGATAGCAATGAATATCTGAAGTGCTTTGACAAAAAATACATTAAAATATCTCATCTGTGGAAGCCGTAGCGCTGTAAAAAGCACGACCAATCATCTGAGCCGGCCCGGCTAAAGTAACTGGGTGGCCTACCTGCCTGTCAGCCTTCCATCTGGGCACAAACTCACCTCGTGCCCTCATTGGTCATGTGCGCGTTCCTGTGTGTTGGAGGGGGGGCTCTGTGAGGAAGTGGCAGATTTGTTCCGGCTGTGTATTTTCAAATTCTAGCGACCTCCAGCTGGTTTCCAAAATGACCTACCCCACCTTTAAGAAAAATGGGCAGCTTTTTTATGGAAACAAAACACAACTGCAATTTCAATGGCCCAACAACTCATTGAAATTGACGATTGAGTCAAAATAATTGGTTTATTTATGCAGCCGTTCCTCAGATGTTATCCAGAATACTATCAGCAGTTCAGGAGAAGGGCCTAGTCAATTAAACAAGATTTTCTATTATTTGAGAACTCAATATCAAGTTTCTCTCCGATTCAGATTTGACTGTAAACACACTGTTGGCCCTTTCACACCTTTCTCCAACAAATAAAAACGATGAGCTGAAAAGGAGAATAATTCTGTCCTTTTTCACTGGATCATATTGCATAGGTTACAGTAGCATTATTGTCAAAATCAAATACTTTGCATTATTGCTGACCACTTTTCAATGCATGCGTTCTATGCCTTAGATCTGTGGACTGACGGCTGCAGGGCGGTGTGTCACTGGAAGTTGTTTTTCTCCTCTTGAGAAAAACAATTTTTTTATTTGGCTCTCCAACTTTTCACCAGACACGTTTCTCTTTTTTTCTTGCTGAGCAGGTAGCATATAACACCGTTATGTGGAGGTTGTGTTTTGGAAACTGAATATAGTTGAAATGCTACAGTTGGTAAGAAGTGTGTTTTATTTATTTAGATTATTTCACAAAATCCTACTTTAGTCCTGACACCTGGACAACCAGCAGGCAGACAAAGCAGGATGAAAACAAGCAGAATATAAGTCAGGAGCTTAGGGAAGCTAGATTTAAAAAAAAGAAGAAGTGCAATGTTGAATACAAACACAGGATACACACACACACACACGCACACGCACACGCACACGCACACACACACATGCTCAAAGATACAAGAGATACAGATATTTATTCTCAAGTTCATGTCAAGTACTCGCACGCCCGCCCGCCCGCACGCACGCACGCCCGCCCGCACGCTTTCCTCCCACATTTGTTTTCCCACCTCTGCCTGTCCATCTCTCGCTGTGTTTTACCTGCCAAACTAATAGCGCAGACACACTGTCTTCAGAAGCACTCAAGTTTCTTTAAAAAGAGGGCACTGGGAAAGAAGCATCCTTGCATTTACCGAAGAAATCAATAAGGCTCTCTTGAGTGAGTCTGGCACAATCACATAATTGCTGTCATTACGCAGCCTTTTTGATTTGAAGCTTTGAAAAGGTAACAGCGGAGAGGGTCTGAAAGCAAAGCGGGACAAGTGGTGAACGCCGAGTGAGTGATCAGGCGGGCCGCTTCAGTTTGGAACTTACTGCTCGGTTTTGATTGCAGATAAAAACACATTCATTTCCCCAGGTGCTGTTATTTTGGGTTTGAGAGTAATGTGCTGATAGCTGACAGACTAGCTGAGTCCCCGTGTTTCAGATCTGTATGCAAAGCTTCCCAACTTCTTGCTGTCTCTTCATATGACCTCTGCAAAAAGCAAACGTGTGGTTTTAGAAATGTGGAACTATCCCTTTAAAAACGTTCAAAGACAACTTTAAAGAGACCCTATTGTGCTTGTAGGGGTGTTCCCGTTCCTTTAGACTTTGTGAAGGGTCATCAAAGGCTAAAGTCCCTGTGTTCCCTCCGGGGGACATCTCGAAGCAGTTGACTAATCACAACACAGCCGGCCAGCTAACCAATCAGAGCAGACTGGGCTCTGGTTTCAGACAGAGGGTGAAAAAAAATGCAAGCTTTTTGAACATTAAAGCATGGAAACACGTTTCAGTAGAGACAGAACATACTAATACACGGCATCTATTGCACGTCTGTCCGTCCTGGAGAGGGATCCCTCCTCTGCTGCTCTCCCTGAGGTTTCTCCCATGTTCCCTTAAACTGTGGGGTTTCTCTGGAAGTGTTTCCTTGTACGATGTGAGGGTCTAAGGACAGAGGGTCTAAGGACAGAGGGTCTAAGGACAGAGGGTCTAAGGACAGAGGGTGTCGTTTTGTCATACTGATATTCTGTACACACTGTGAAGTCCACTGTTGCGGCTTTCACACCAGCGCTTTTCAGTTTCTAGCTCCGAGCGGGAGCTTTTCTGATTCAGCTCCGGTTTCCCTTTTCAGCTCCCGCTCTGTGCACACCGCCCACTGGCGCCCCAGAGCTGCCCTTGCTGCGTCATGACGTCACCGTTTACATCGCTGATTTGCTCCCCAACGGAAGCTCACAACAACAACAACAGCGTCGGGTCGATGATCGTGTTGCTTTTAATCACACGAAGCCAGAATAAATTGAATAACGACTTCTCCAACCTTACACTTTGCTCCAGAGTGCCGTGGTTCATTGTTTATTAATGTGTTTCTGCAGCATTTACCGACCGCTGCAGTGCTGCTCTTCCACGGAGTGTATTCTCCCGTTAGCTCCCGGTTAGCTCGCACTGTAGCGGCCGCTCTAAAGTATTCACTGTCCGACTCACACAAGCAGCTGATGCACATCCCCAGTTCCCCTTAGCCTAAGTGAATGTGTGTCAGTCTGAATTGACACTGTTTGGTATCACAACACTGTTATGAAAGTGTCTCTGGTATAGCCTAACACGGGTGATGTTGGCATAGCAACCGAAGCTAAACTGACTACTTGCATCCGATAGCTGCAATAATACAAAACAACACGTCTGCCTCTCTCCACAATGATCGATAACAGTGAACGGATGGTCAAAGTAAGCCTGGTTGGTGCTGCCTGACTTTATAAAGTGTGTTTATAGGCACTACTGCTTGGAGGCAGGCATAACAGTCGACCCATGTTCAGGGGAGGTGGGTTTAGTTTCCTGCACGCCTCGACGTAAGAGAGACGTCACCTCTTAGCTCCAAAGCTCTTGCCTCTGGACCGACAATTTTTTGGAGCTGGAAATGAAGCGGATTCCGGAGCTAAGAGCCGGCGCAGCTCCGGTGTGAACTGGAAAACCCGGCGCTTTTCAGGCTCTAGCTCCGAGCTGGAGCTGAAAAGGCGCTGGTGTGAAAGGGGCATGAGACAAATGTAACATTTGTGATATTGGGCTATATAAATAAACATTGATTGATTGATTGATAATAAGTACCAGAAAATTAGAAGAATAACTTTAAGTCCAAAAAAAATAAAAGTACATTACACGTTACTTGTTAGACGCTTTTATCCAAAGCGACTTACATACTCAATACTGTGGCCAATCCCCACCGGAGCCATTTGGGGTGAAGGGTCCCAGGGACACAACGACATGCTGACTGCAGTGGGGTTTGAACCTGTGACCCCCTGACCCCAACACCAACGCACATCCCACTGAGCCACACACCTCCCTACATGGAGAACATATTAAACCCAAAGTGTTTGCAAGATGTGTCGCTCTTATCAGTTTTAGTAAGCAATTTGTTATCATACATTTGAATGTGTGTGGTCACTTTTCTCAAGAGTAACCAGTGTGTTGCTCTCACAGAAACATCTCTCGTTCTGATTGAAACAGCGTAACATGTAGGACATAGCACACGAGCAAAGATGTGTGTCAGTTGGTTTAAGACTCGACGTTTAACTTCAATGTATCCTGTGTCAAATCTAGTACACATGACTCTCGGATAGCAACTGTTGTTCACGGGCAGCCAATAGGATGTCTTGCATGTCTTACCACTCGTCTTGTTTTTTTCTCGCACTTCTTATCGTCTCTCTCTCCCTCAAGACTGATTTCATCTGTCGTGTGACTGAAGCGTGAATTCCTGTGACATCTCGTCTTTTTTTTTTGGGTGAATGTGGTGTGAGTGTGAACACAGTGTGAAGAGACTCTGGTATCACTACAGTGGTCTGTAAAGAGAATAGTCCTCGAGAAGAGTCAGACCGTTTTTACATTCAACGGTTCATCATTGTTGTCTTACTTGCTCCAAAGGCTCAACGGGGTGAGACAGAAATAAGGCAGGACAAAGACGCTTGAGATTTCTGAAAAGAGCTGCAGAAGCAACAGCGATATGAAACAAACTGCCAGTATACATGTACATGACTTTTAGCAGTAATACATGTATATTTACTGAGTACACTAACAGATCGAAACCGCCTACTGTAAAGGGTTTTGAAAAGTAGAGTTTGAAGATGTCTTGGTTCTTGCCCGGTGAAGAAACGGGACATCCTCCCCAACATTTGAACTTCTGTGTCGTCGATGAGGTCTTGCATTCATAACGAGGTCAGAACCAAATCACTGACGACAAACATCCTTTGATTGCAATAGAGTTTTATTCGTCAAAAAGCAACGAAATGCAGATCCAGAAGTCAGAAAATAGGCGTATTAGCCTTTCTATAGCATCCTTGCTTTTCATTGGTTGGCCTTGTTGAAGGACGATGGACCACCTTCCATTTTCTTAGTGCTAATCCTTTTTTCAGACGTGTCCTTACATGGTCACGGTATCACTTTGCCCTCGAACACAACGTGACCTCGTTAGCACTCTCGTGAGAGGGAGAGGTGTGCTGTTCTCAAATGTTCCATTCGTACCCCATTCACTTCTGAGAAAGTGAAGTACAGTTTTACCCGAATAGACTAAGAGTGGCCTTTCGTACAACCTTCACACTCCTAGTTCCACAGTGTGCTAGACCTTGTTTTTGTGAGTTACTTCTCGCTCTACAAAATACAAAGTCAGGCAAGGCGAGTTTATTTATATAGCACCTTTCAACACAAGGCAATTCTAAGTGCTTTACAAAAATCGAAAGCATTAAGAGCATTAAGAAATAGTGCCGTGGAAAATAAGATAAAACACACTTTCTATTAAAGCCTCCACGAGATTAAAAAAGTTTAAGAAGTTCTCCCAGACACTTCTTTAGATTCCCTGAACCTAGGACAGGGGTGTCAAACTCAAGGCCCGGGGGCCAAATCCGGCCCGCGACCTAATTTTATGTGGCCCGCAAGAGCTTGCTAAGAATATAATATACAATACAAATGGTGTAATTGTTGAATATTTCCTTTCTATTTGCCCTAGACTTCTGCTTTCAGACGTAGTTATTCAGGAAGATATCACCAGAACTGATAATAATCCAATGCAGGGCCAACAATGTAATATAATACATTATTTAATATATATGATATTAAAATTTAAAACCGGCCCTTTGAGTGCCACTATAATGCTGATGTGGCCCGGGATGAAATTGAGTTTGACACCCCTGACCTAGGATATTTAAACCTGTTTTTTAATTCCCTAACATCTATATTTTAAACCTGTTAAGTTTCTGATGTCGCATTCAACAGGTATGGCTAACTTTGAAGTGCATCAGTTACAAACACGTGTGGCTAAATGTCACGAGACGCCAGGTTTCCCTGATTGTAATTCTCTTCCCTGCTCAGTGAGTAATTAGTGCATCAACGTTTGTACCTAATTAGCATGATTGCCAGTTCCGACGGTATTTCACCATCAGATTTCTGCTAGTGCAGAACAGCTGGGGAGCTTCTCGACTCTACTTGTTTCCTACAGTTTACAGAAGCTTCACCTCCTGAACAGAATGACTCGATGCGATACAAAACACGCATGACTTTATGAGTATGAATATGTTGTTTAGTAAAGACTTTCAACAAGCTTCTTTTCCCATGACCTTGAAGTCCCACTCTCTCTGTTTCACTCGAACAGCAGATCTACTCGTGTGCGGTTGTTTCCTGTTTCAACACACTCTCACTTCCACAAGCATAGCCACAACCTTTCACCCATGTGATGCGTGTGTGTGTGTGTGTGTGTGTGTGTGTGTGTGTGTGTGTGAGGAGGTGGTTTGACTGAGCTCTCTTTTGCCCTCACAGTCCCTCGCCTGCACTTGTGTAAATCTCACAGACGCAAAACATGTCCAACATGACAGTGGAGAACGGACCGGAGCCGGACTTGAGGAACACGGCGTACGCGGTGGTGTTTGGATCGGTAACGGCTCTGGGTTTTCCTCTCAATGCCGTGTCTTTGTGGATTCTGTTATGCTGCCACAGCCACAGATCCCCCAGCACCGTCTTCATGATCCACCTGGCCATCTCCGACCTGCTGCTCGCCTTCTCCTTACCCCTGAGGGTCTACTTTCACGCCACGGGGTCCTGGCCTTTTGGCTTCATGACGTGCATTTCGATCACGATGCTCTTTCGCAACAACATCCGCTCCAGCTCCATCTTCATCACTTTCATCAGCGTGGACCGGCTGCTGGCTGTGGTTTACCCTCTGCGGTCGCGCCACCTTCGAACCTCTTCAAACGCCTGGAAAGCTGCTGTGCTCGCTTGGGTGTTGGTGTTTGGGTTGAACGTCCCGGAGAGCGTGGAGTTCTCGAGGTTTTACTCCAATAAATCCAGATGCTTCGAAGTCGAGGATCACCCGAGATCAGGAATGTCTTGCGTTCAGCCTGTGTTGGTTCTCGCCATGCTGGCAGTGAACGTGGTGTCCACGGTTCTCGTCTCTCGGACTCTCCGCAGACATCTGAATGACTCGGCAAGGGTCTTCAACAAGGTGAACGTCATGCTGATTTTCGCCATGAATCTGATCATGTTCATCGTGTTTTTCTTGCCTGTATCATTGTTTATTTTATTTAAAAAACCGGGACCTGCTCTGACTCCATTGTTATGCCTGTCCAGTGTGAACTGCTGCCTGGATCCTTTGTTGTATTACTTTGCCTTTGATGGTTTCTGGAAGAGAAAGGAGGATGCTGATTCCTCTGGCGGGAGAGAGTAGTGCGTGATGACAATCGATGAGGACAGAATGCATCGGAGTGTGTGTGGGGGTGACATAAAGGCCAAACAACTGAATGATTGTATATTTTACGAATAAAATGTTCACTTTATAATCAACTTGTTCATTTGATGGAAATGTTTGTTTGGTGATCTGACACAGAGATACTGATCCAGATAGCAGTCGACTCATCAGACACATGACCTTAGCACAGCTACAGCTGCGCGTGTGAAAACTAGTTTTTATTTCAGTTCACACCTGAGCTGCAAACATCTGAACATTGGATCTTCGGGCATCTTGGTGAGATGTATTAAATACAAATGCTTCCCTGTGAAACAAAAGGGGTTTCCTATTTTCACAAAACATTTAATATATTTATTTAAAGAAAACTCTTGTTGAGGTCAGTCAGTATTTGAGGTCATGCTGTGGTTAGATCTGTGTGCTCCTGTTGTAAATGGGGCGAAGCCTGCGAGCTGGTTCAGGCAGTCAACTCGAGCACCAATGATACATTACCATGTGCCGCACCTCGTCCCTCTGACAACCAACCAAACACATTCTCCTAAACATGCCGCTCTATTGAAGCTGCCAGGTCTTCCTGCCTCTGCCTCGCTAGCTGCTGCCGCCGCCACCGCTGCTGCTGCTGTGTTCACTTGCTGCGTTCATGTTCCTGCTGCTGTGTCTCATGTTGCTGCTGCTCGCCTGCCCCCCCATCACCTCAGCTTCCACCTGTAGGCTCGGGGGATAGTTATCTAATCATCACTCAATGTTCTTTGTAAATCTGTGGAGTCATGAGGCCCGAGCCTAGACGCCAAACTCAAACTATATGCTGCTTCTAATAAACATATTAAGAAACACGCGAGTTGTCTGACTGAACTGAATACTTGTGTGGTTTCCATAACTATTACAGGAAAATACATGAATTTACTTTTTCTTTAAACCACAAAAAATAATGTTTCTGTGGTTTTTAACCTCAAACAAATCCATGCTGCTATTTTTCTTAAAAAACTTAAAAGGTAACATGAGGTGTTTCTCTACAGCAGGGGTGGGGAACATTACATTACATGTCACTTGTTAGACGCTTTTATCCAAAGCGACTTACATACTCAATACTATGGGCAATCCCCACAGGAGCAAGTGTCTTGCCCAGGGACACAACGACATGCTGACTGCAGTGGGGTTTGAACCTGTGACCTCCTGATCCGAATACCAACTCACAATCCACTGCACCACACGCCTCCCGTATACGGCCCAGGGGCCCATTTGGTACGGCCCTCGAGGTAATTTTAATTTTTAAAAAAAGAAATCAAGACCGCAAAATAATTCAACAAGCGAGTGCCTGTTTCCTGCCAACGGTCAGGGTCCTTGAACACAACACGAGCCAAACGTGTCATCACGTGGTATATGTCTCGTCTGACAGGGGTGCAGTTCTGACGGAGAGCACCAGAACGTCGCTCCGGCACTTGTTTTCCGCAGTTTCTGCGTGGCTGTGTCTTTAGTTGAAAGCCCAGTGGCGATCTGTTCATCTGTCATACTGATCATACAGTCAATAACGTTGTTGTTATTAGCATCTGGTTAGTACGGAGCCCCCTAGGGGACATGGAGAGGAAAAAAATATATATATTTAAAAAGAAAAAAAAAATTATTTATTTTTTTGTTCAAATTATTATTATTTTTTTCTTCTCCATGTCCCCTAGGGGGCTCCGTAGGTTAGCTAGCTATGCTAACGAATATAAGAAGCTTTTTCTCCAACCAGTGAGGTAAAGGCACATCTTTATATGATCATTATAGTTATACAAAAATAAGAGAATAAAGTAAACAGGTATAAAATACTATATGACAGTAACACAAAGTTGTTATTAATAAACAAGAATACAGTTTGAAAGGAGAGTGATTTGTAAAATATCCATACAGAAAAAGTAAATCTGCTTCCAGTTCTGTTTCATATCGGTGTTGAGAGATGTGTCCATCGATCTCCTAATGTTGCTCTCAAAGTGCACCAGATTGATGCTTTCAACTTCCCGGACCATGCCCTCCGGACCCCCCTAGAGGAGGTTAGGTCCCCCCCCCCCCCCCCCCCCACTTAAATCATGTTTACATGGATAGGAAACTAAATACATTTGCACACATCTTGTGTCCATATCTTTCTGTTTGGGTGGTCACGCCCACACCGTGCACGTGCATGCATACACGAGTCATGGTGAGATATCTGGATTGAGAGGTTCTTTTTCTTTGCACGGCATGAAAGAAAGGCCAAATGAATGGGCTGGGATTTCTAAGCAGAGGTCAATCATTTGTACGGCCCTCGGAGGATGTTGAAAAAATCGAAATGGCCTTTGAGAGGAAAAAGGTTCCCCACCCCTGCTCTACAGCGTCACGGTTATAAAACCCCGCAGGATGTCGTTCAGATGTGCTGATAATAGTCCTTTCAACACAAACATTTCAAGTCAGAAGAACTCATATGTTCTGATAATATGTCTTTATGCTTAGATAACAGGCACACATAAGTTGTATTCATTGCAGTAATAATGGATGTAGGTTGTTTTACAGTGTTGCAAGCAGCACATGCAATTATGTGTTGTTTTTGCGCTCAGTTCTTGCTTTTGTCATCTGCCATATTTCAGTTTCAGTTATAAGACATATGTAGGGGGCATCACAAAATGCTTATGGCTACTTAATTTCAGTGATAAGACTTAATCCTTCTTCATCCTAGTTAGCTTTTCCTTTGAATCCTTTTAACATAATTTGGCACCGAGTTGTTATAAATGCTGTGATGCCTTTGTGCTTTCTGTCAGAGCCTCGGCACAGCAGCCAGCATCGCTCAAGTCCTGGAAGCTTTAGCCAAATGGAGAGGCAGCTGTATGCGCCTGCAGAATCGATCCAGAAAAGATTTTGAGAAAATCCAGATGAAACGTCTGGACGTAGACACTGGTGCGGTGGTTGTAACACTTCCAGTAGGAGAAGCATGCTTTAGCTTCAGAGACGATGCAAATATAGAAACGTGCCAAAACACATCTTCCATTATGTTAGAAGAAATCTCATTCGTCTCCGTCTTGAGCTTCAGCCTCAGGATCCATGTGTCTGTGATCCTCTCCAGAATGGAAGGAGTCATCACATACAGAGCGTCAACTAGTTCCTGAGCAGTGTCCTTCACATGCTGATATCTAAGAGAGGGAGTCACACAGTCTCCAAGATGGAGGAATGGCCGGTTCTTGTTAATCATACATCCTGTCATGAACACAGTACTGAGTTTTTCTCTAAATGTTGGCTTTTTTCTGAAAATCTGAAAATCCAGACTTTATTTCCTCAAAAATTCTGACTTTTTCTCAAAATCTCCAAAAATTAGGACTTTTTCTGAATACTTAAAAATGTTAATAACTCGTCACCTCAGGATCCATGTATCTGTGATCCTCTCCAGAATGGAAGTAGTCATCACATACAGAGCATACAAAGCTGTCCATAATCTTGCCCACATTTACATCTCTGACCTCCTTCAGGAGTACACCCCCTCCCGCACCCTCCGCTCTTCGTCCGTAGGACTTCTCACCGTCCCAAGCTATCGCCTCAAAACCATGGGTGCTCGAGCTTTCAGCTGCTCGGCTCCCAGACTCTGGAGCTCCCTGCCACGACACACCGACAGTCTGATTCCATAACGACATTCAAAACCCACCTGTTCAAACTGGCATTTTCTCTATAATCTGTACCCTGTGTCCTTTTGTGTCCTTTTGTAGTCAATTTCCTGTAGTTTGTCTCGTCTTACCCCGGCTGATACTTCACTAAATCCACTGTTTTAATTTGTAAGGTAAAATTGTAAATGTAAATTGTAAATCTGTAACCCTGTAAGGTGTCCTTGAGTGTTTTGAAAGGCGCCCCCCAAAATAAATGTATTATTATTATTATCAGCTAGTTCCTGAGCAGTGTCCTTCACATGCTGATATCCAAGAGAGGGAGTCACACAGTCACAAGATGGAGGAATAGAAAGCAGTATTCAATGTTTACTTCAGATTAGCTCCACGTCAGAAATGAGCATGCTTGATGTCTCTCTCCATAGAGGCTGAGTCATCATGTTCATCACAGAGCTATCATCTGCCTCAAGCAGTCCTGATGCTCTTCTAGGTCATCACACATCCTGTCATGTTCACAGCTACAGTTGGAGCTCAAACAAGCCGTGTAGGACAGAGAGTGAATACACACACTACACAGAGATGCTGTGAGAAACCAATGTGAGTTTGGAAAATTGAACAATGTAAATCTATTCTCGTCGACCTCAACGATGGAACTATGATCAGTGGAAATAGCCGTGACACGGGACCTTTAATGTCCCCTGGTTTTCCTGCATCGTTTTTTTTTTTTACTTTTCTGCAAACGGAAATGTGTTTTGTTCGATGTACCGTGTTTGCATCTGTAGCCCACCGAGCACGGGGGATTTACAATTAGGACGCTCTGCATGAGTTGCACCCTTCACGTCATGGAAACACAACCGCACGAGGGAACGCTGCCCTTTCACACGTCGTCTTTCTTTCTTGTTCCCTTAACTTAGGCCACTGATGGAAAACCACAGAAACCACATCCCGTTTAACTTCTGCACCACCGCAGCGTCCTGCTCTCTGGCCTCTAACACGTCCGCTGCCTTTCCTTATGAAGATAAACAAGAAATAGCATTTATGAAAGTATTGCCTTCTTCATAAAGTCGGGTCATCCATACAGCGGCTGAGTCATCATGACCCTTCTCAAATTGGAGCCCAGCTCTGGAGGCTGTGTCCTCCCTCGAGCCGCTGCTCATATGTGTAATGTGACCTCGGTGTGTGACCTTTACGGGGGGGAAGTGAGCGGCTGAACAGGAAAACACAACCTCTGTTTATTTGCAGCCATACAACAGTTTGAAATTGGCTTGATTTGCATTTATGGGAAAGTGGTTTACAACCTCTGTGTGTTTACTTTTCCAATTTACAAGTCGATGTACCTTCATCTGTACGCAGGGCATTAAGGTCGGGTTTGTTTAGAGCTCCGTCTGTAAAGGACTGATATCCCCAGTCAGCTGACACACACACACACACAACACACACACACACACACACACACACACACACACACACACCACACACACACACACACACACACACACACACACACCACACACACCACACACACACACACACACACCACACACACACACACACACACACACACACACACACACACACACACCACACACACACACACACACACACACACACACACAGAAAGCCTGAACAGGTACATTTAGGACTGAATGCTTCGCTGCCAAGACCCACCAAACAACCCGTTGAGCTGCAGCCAAAGTGCTTCGGGACCAGAGGAGCACGGCTCTTCAAAGACAGCAGCCGCAGCACGTCGCGAGTCAGGGACACGGAGCCAGAAGCAGAGCAAGGGGAAAACATGGACGCACAGAAATCAAATGCCGAGCTTCTGAATGGAGAAGGGAGACGCCAAAGAGCCGAGGAACGACATCCTCCACAAAGTGAAGCCTTGAGAGAACTCGAAGATTATTCAAACGGATGGAAAAGTGCAACAACAGCACAAACAACAACAACATGTTTACCTCCACAAAGGAGTGAGGTTTGGTTTGGGCTACATTTTTGTCTCCTGTTTGTCCTGCATTCATTTGGTGCAGAACTTACAACCGGAACATAATGACATCACTATGTAACACTCGCGCTTCTATTGGCCAGCGCTCCAACACATTGTACGTGAGGGGACGGGACTTCTCTAAGTGGTTGACCGATCACAACAGAGCCAGCCAGCTAACCAATCAGAGCAGACTGGGCTCTGGTTCCAGACAGAGGGTGAAAAGAGGTGCTGCAGCACAGGCAGTATGAGAAGAATGAAGAGTTTTTTGAACATTAAAGCATGGAGACATGTAGAGACACTACAACTGATATACACCTGAACATCAGCAGGAGAGGACTCTTTAAAGTAGAGACACTACAACTGATATTACACCTGAACATCAGCAGGAGAGGACTCTTTAAAGTAGAGACACTACAACCTGATATACACCTGAACATCAGCAGGAGAGGACTCTTTAAAGTAGAGACACTACATACTGATAGGCACCTGAACATCAGCAGGAGAGGACTCTTTAAAGTAGAGACACTACATACTGATATGCACCTGAACATCAGCAGGAGAGGACTCTTTAAAGTAGAGACACTACATACTGATATACACCTGAACATCAGCATGAGAGGACTCTTTAAAGTAGAGACACTACATACTGATATGCAACCTGAACATCAGCAGGAGAGGACTCTTAAAGTAGAGACACTACATACTGATATACACCTGAACATCAGCAGGAAGGACTCTTTAAAGTAGAGACACTACATACTGATATACACCTGAAACATCAGCAGGAGAGGACTCTTTAAAGTAGAGACACTACATACTGATATACACCTGAACATCAGCAGGAGAGGACTCTTTAAAGTAGAGACACTACCTACTGATATACACCTGAACATCAGCAGGAGAAGGACTCTTTAAAGTAGAGACACTACATACTGATATACACCTGAACATCAGCAGGAGAGGACTCTTTAAAGTAGAGACACTACATACTGATATACACCTGAACATCAGCAGGGAGAGGACTCTTTAAAGACAAAGAGCATGGAATAAATGGACCAACTGTGTTTTAACTTAAGATCCTTACATTTTAACTTGCATATGAATTATTTCTTACATGATTCCTGCCTCCTTTGACCTCAGGCTGTATCGTTTTATACCAACTTTCCGCTTGGAGTCCATTCATTTCAATCAGGATGACCATGTAAATCAAGAGACCCTTAAAACTTGCTTAAGTGTTAATGCAGATTAAAAACACAATGTCAGGACACTTGTGTAACTTTAGCACATATTAATCTCACTTTATCTCTGTAATGGATGGCACTACTTAGGCTGCTTTAAAGAGTCAGCACTTTTTTGGTCCATTGTATTAAAATTGAATAGATGACAATAGATCTTTGGAAAGGATAATATAGATTAACATTGTTTAGCCAACAAGGCGTGAGCCGCTGAATATTTAGCTGTAATGTATAACGGAGCGTCCACACTACAGCTTCAAAAAAAGCTTGGAGCTGGGCGTGTCTGGAGCTTGGGGATTTATTCAAGCAACACGACCAACAACCAATCACATGAATCTCCCCGCCCCCGACATACAAAGCAAAAACCCCCGGGGATTTTATGGGAGCAATATATATATATATATATATATAAACTCCCCAAACAGGCGAAAACCTACCAGTTTCCCCCACTGTCTCTGCCACCTCCCTCCATGCCTGGTTCCTCCGGTTTGTATCCCGGGAGGTGAAGAGGGTCTGGTCATACAAACCGGGTGATTGCTACGGCGATAGTTAGTTTCTCCTCCGACTTTTTTGAAATATAGAAATGAACGGCGGGATATCTCTCCCAGCTTAGACGCGGTTTGATTGGCTACGGCTTCAGCTGTCAGATTTTCAGAAACGGGATTTGATTGGCTGGCCGCTGGCTACTCCGGCGTCTCCGGCGTCAGAAGTTGAACATGTCAACTTCTGACGCCGGAGACGGACCGCTCTGCTACCCACAATTCAGTTCGGCGAAAAAGCGAGGCAACGTGACGTCACCCCATTGAAAGTGAATGGGAAGAGTGGAGTTGTCGACGCTTCCGAAGCTGTAGTGTGGACGGGCCGTAAAACTGCAACCCCCTTTATTTTGTAAATGGAAAACGGAAGGAGAAAAGAGGAAAATAGGAAAAAACTTGATTTCCGTAGTTCGACTGGAGAGAAACTCCTTTTTTTAGTGTGGTGAAATCTAGTGAAGAACTTGAGAATTTATTTACTTTTCACTACATTTTGGAAGCCAATTCTTACTGTACTCGTGTCCCCTTTTATTTAAATGTATATTATTTAGTTTGTTTTAGCTAATATTATACGAGCCCCACCTTTACCAGCTGTCATCAACATATTAAAGGATCAATAATCATTATCTAGTAACTTCATATTCAGGATACTGATGAAATGTGGCATTATGCATAACGACTACTTTTTGGGTACTTTTTTATGTCCATACTTTGGTACTTAAAGCTCCCGTGTCATGGCCATTTCTACTGATCATAATTCTATTGTTGAGGTCTACTAGAATAGATTTACATTGTTCAATTTTCCAAACTCACATTGGTTTCACAAACAGCATCTCTGTATAGTGTGTGTCTTCTCTCTGTCCTAAACGGCTTGTTGGAGCTCCTTAGCATATTCATACATACTGTTCATACTGCTCTCAGGCTGATAGTGTATTCATACACACTGTTCATACTGCTCACAGGCTGATATCTAGTGTATTCATACCCCACTGTTTATTCATCATTCAATTCATTCTATATGTTATTCTGTAGATTGTGTACATTACTTTCCACTTCGCTGCTTGTTGCACCTGGTTAGAAGCTACACTGCATTTCGTTGTCTCAGTACCTGTAATATGTGCAATAACAATAAAGTTGAATCTAATCTTGAGCAGGAACAAATGTATTTACTTAGTACATATCTGACCTTAACGACACAACACATGTGTGCATTCTTTATAAATGCAAACCGAGTCAAGCCGACTCCGGAGGTGGCGGTATGCACCTTAAAGTTGTTTGCAATCCGCCAAAAAACCGAGAGAAGAAGAAGAAGAATGCGAAGAAGAAGATGAAGAAGAAGAAGAAGCCGACTCGGAGCTGTCCGACTTCAGGCGAGCTTTTTGACACCTCCCCGGCTGCGATCGGCTACTCTCGTCTACTTTCGAGGCGAGCCGCAATGTGTCTCAAACAAGCCTACTGACTTCGTCTGCGAGGATTTATAAAAGCAGCTGGAATCCCTTAAGTTGCTATTGGATAAAAAAAGTTAGGAAACGCCCCTATAGGAAACGCCCCTATAGGAAACGCCCCTATAGGAAACGCCCCTATATGACACGCCCCTATAGGAAACGCCCCTATAGGAAACGCCCCTATATGAAACGCCCCTACAGGAAACGCCCCTATAGGAAACGCCCCTACAGGAAACGCCCCT
Organism: Pseudochaenichthys georgianus; assembly: GCF_902827115.2. Lineage (NCBI taxonomy): Eukaryota > Metazoa > Chordata > Actinopteri > Perciformes > Channichthyidae > Pseudochaenichthys > Pseudochaenichthys georgianus. Next base: position 40,772,741 of record NC_047515.1, read on the forward strand.
ATAGGACACGCCCCTACAGGAAACGCCCCTATAGGACACGCCCCTATAGGAAACGCCCCTACAGGAAACGCCCCTACAGGAAACGCCCCTATAGGAAACGCCCCTACAGGAAACGCCCCTATAGGAAACGCCCCTACAGGAAACGCCCCTACAGGACACGCCCCTACAGGAAACGCCCCTACAGGACACGCCCCATACAGGAAACGCCCCTATAGGACACGCCCCCTTGCTGCGGTCTGCAGCCAGACCCATCTCAGTCAAGCCGACTCCGAGTCCGAGCTGTCCGACTTAAGACGAGCTTTTTGACACCTCCCCCGGCTGCGATCGGCTACTCTCGAGGCGAGCCGCAATGTGTCTCAAACAAGCCTAGTGTGAGCTGTATTACTGGTGTAGTTTCCTGGTTGCTGCGTGGGGTCTGCGAGACAGCGAGACACGGCGAAACTCAGCCTGAGCACACACACAGGTGAGTGTGTGGAGAACTGTGAGTGGAGATCCACGCAGTTGCGGCTGAGAAAAGCTCTATGCTGATAGTTGCGTTTGATAGTGACGCCAAGGGATCCTGGTTTGAGTGAAGAGCTCCACGGATTTGGGTCGTCGTTACGTCACTTGGTTCGCGGAAGAAATACATGGAAAAAGAGAAATCTCCAGCGAGGCGTTCTGGGGCAGCAGACAGGTCTTCTCTGTGTTAGAGTTTTACTCGCTACAGGGTGCACTTTGAGGGTTGTGACTCTGCAGACCGTTCACATGCAGAACAACCTTCATAACACAAGGGGACGGGTGATAACCAGAACAGCATGACATGGGACCTTTAAGTAAGTTTGAATGCCGGACTTGAAATAGAGTATTTTTACAACTTAGTACTTTTATGGTTAAGTAAAAATAGAATAACATGTTATTGTCACAATAAGGATATTTGTTTGCAGCTACAGTAAGTCCTGCAGCTCCACAGAATAGAAAAGACCACACCCCTTTGGTAATGGGACTGAGCGATGTGCGAGGCTTTGAGCCCATGACATCTTCTGGTCCAGTTCCTTTAATTGATATTTTTAGCTAATAATCTGACCACGATCTTTACCAGCTGTGATCAACAAATTAATGGATCAATAATCATAATTTAGTATCCACTAGAGCAGGGGTCGGCAACAGGCGGACCGTGGTTCGTTCCAGGGCAGGCTAACCAATGAGCACCTGCATGTGTGTGAGAATGGCCCTGACACCGTTTCAGCCCAGATTTAAACTCCTGGCAGGACAAGCTCCAGCTCAATTCTCGCACAGAATTAAAACAAAGTGAGTGAGGGACTGCAATATAAGAGGGAAAGAAAGAGAAACTTTAAAACTGTTAAATTGTTATGATGTGTAAAGACTGATATTGTTCTATAATCATCTGAAACAGTTAGGTCATGATGTGAAACGGTTAACAAAGAAAAAGGGAAACTCAAGCTGCTGCTACACTTTATTTTATTTATCTAAAATTAAGCACTTTTAAGATGCACATATTTTCAAAAGCTATTTTATTATTTTTTTTCAATTTTATTTTTAAATGCAGCCCGAGAAGAACATTACACACAGTATTTAGTGTATATCGTATGTTAAAGGTGGGTATAAGTTTCAGAAAACCGGCTCGAGATACAGGCATGAGCACACACACACGTTTGCTCTGCAGACCACGAGTGCACGGCTCATTGTGACTCCTGCGGTTGCAGAAATGGAAATTTTAATGAAGTGAGCGCCGCGGTGGTTGTCTCCTCGCCCTTCCTGCTTTCGGGAGAATGGCACTTTATACACAAAAACGGACCAGTGATTTCATTAGAGATACAGAAGAAGTAGAAGAACAGGCTCTCCCATAATAACTTCAGCCCTCCGTGTGCCAAAGGGAGACGGGGAACACACTCATTGACCTCATTCATTCATTCATGCTCATCTTTCACACACTTCTCGTTCACCGTTTCTTTGTTCTGAATGTCCTCACTCTGCGGTGCATAGGGGAAGGACAGGGAAGCCTACTTTAAAGGTCCCATGCAGTGGCGGCTGGTGGAAAATATGTTTGGTGGGGCTATTGATAGAGTTAGTAAAAAAAATGTTTTGGGAGAAATTACCCCTTAAATTAGGACTTCTGGTGATGTAATGGCGCGTTTCCAGTGCAGCGCGGAGCTCGCTTTAATGCTGCGTTCAGACCGGACGCGATGCGAATATTCGCTTTGCTCTAAACGCTCCTATCGCATCGCTAGTCGCTCGAGTTTCACCGCAGCTGTCAGCTGTGTTTACTCGCATCATTCAAACAAGACGCGCTGGCTCGGGAGCTACTCCAACATGAACATATTTTACCGTGATTAAATTGTAATACACGTTTCTAAATGATGCCGACGTAACAACATACTGATACCGGTTAGTAAAAACCATGAATTAATGCTTTGACAAGTCTGCAGACAGACGGCAGAGAAACACCTTTTAGAATGCTTGTTCTGAATGGAGCTTGGCTAAGCTAACGTATGCTCCGACCGTCCACACTCACAACAACGGCCTACAGACATAAATAAACCAGCGACTGTATTCTCCATGACACAGACAGTCTGTGGTTTGTACTTGTTTAACTTTTGTCTAGTTTCTGAACAGATCGTATCTGTCCCCGGCTGTTTGAAGAGCAAGCATGGGAAACAAAAGATAGCATTTACCTGTTTGCATCCAGCTAGCCATGTGAGAAGCCTTGTTGATACGTTTTGTCTTTTTCACGAGCTTGCTGTGATATATACAAATCGGGTTGGTCCGGTCCAAGGTCTTTAAGTATCAATTTATCTCCCAAACTTCTCCTTTCCAAAGGATTGGAGAGTAGCTCTTGGGCGGACCGAGGTTCCGGCGACTCCACCTGCACACCATTCTCATCCAAATACTGCGTCACCTTGGTCACTCACGAGTAGGGTTGGGTATCGTTTGAATTTCCACGATTCCGATTCCGATTCCGATTCTACTTTTCGATTCCGGTTCTTAACGGTTCTCGATTCCGATTCTTTGAGGGGCAGGGTAAAAAAATGATACATGCTTCTTCCACCAAAAAAATTACATTTATTCGAGAAACTTTTACACAGGTTAGTTTAAAGTAATATTCACATTAATCAGTCTGTTTATATTCACTGCTATGTAACTTTAACCTGAGAACCACTGAAGCTACAACAGTGCAACAGTCCAACTTTTAAAAACAGTTCTTGTTGAGAAAAACAAGCATATCTGCCTCTCAGGCATACCGGGAAGAAATGTTTGAACATTTTGAAGTAAAATGCTTCAATCTGGTGCACACGCAGAATTACTAGAGACTAGATCTAGGGGGTACAACTCTAAAACCCATATGAAAAATCGGTTTACATTTTAATAATTAAATAACAAATAGCCTACATGTAACGCATTTTATTTTTGTTGTTCATTCATATCTTATTTTACTATTTTATTTATGCATATTTTATCTCTCCAGTTTAAAACGATATTCTGGTTTACTGTCCTATAGTATACATTGGAATGATTTCAAACCTGTTTTATCCCAATAATTATAAAAGAGTGCCTTGGAAATATGTGTTTACATAAATTGTGATCAAAACGTTTGAGACCCACTGAGATAACTTAGACTAAAGTGAACTATCTAAACACTCAGAGTCCTTTACCTCACTGAGCTGAAGTTATCAGCCTCTCAATCTGACTGGAGAGGACTCTCCCTCCACATCATTGTAGAAACTTCTTCTTCTTCCGTAGCACAGCTAGCACCAGATGCTAATAACAACAGCGCCGGTTCCAGTGCTCACTCCTCGTCAGCGCACTGTGAGCGGTTGCCAGATAAGCCAACATCCCCCATTTTCATCACTTGCAGCGCCCATCGTACAGGGCAAATGAAAAGTGTAACCGGGATGAAAAGGGTGTTACATTTACTTAATTATGAATGTTGTTACATCAAGGCCGAAAATTAGGATGAGCACCAACGGTCAAAACATTTATTTTTTCTCCCAGAGCTGTCAGCGCAGCGCCTCCACAGATCTGGCGCCCTAGGCGAACATTTATAATGCCAGTGCGACGGCCGGCCCTGGTCTCAGGTTACACTGTAGGAAATGTAGATACAACGCTACATTTCCCGCCCCGCTGCAGTCATAGTAGGCTACGGAGAGCGGCGAGAAACTTTCCTCAGGAATCGAAAAGCGGAACCGAAATTCACATTTCTAAATGATGCCGTTGGAATCGAAATGTTGGTTCGGAACCGGTTCTCGGTACCCAACCCTACTCACGAGTCTAAAAAACAACTCACGTCAACGCACGTAAGCAACTGGGCGCCAACGTGAGCGCCCACGTGACCAAAATATTTGACGCGCTGATTGGCTGAAATTATGTTTCGGCGGCACAGTTTACTATTGAGACTTTTGCAACGTGCTGGTTGCTGCTGTTTGCTCGGGGGCTCTGCCCGTAATGATAAACTAATGCCACGGGCAAGGCCAGGCAGGAAACAGTGACTTATCAGTAACTTTAGACATCGTAACACAATTTTAAACGAGATTGTATTGTAGATTATACATTTTTGTGATACCAATTGTATGATATTTACCTTGTTCATTAAAATAAAATATAAAATATATATATTTTTTAAATATTTTTTTTAAATATATTTTTTAATTTAATATTTATTTTATTTTTTTTTTTTGTATCTGGCAAGAGGTGGGGCGCCCCTATGGGCCGGCCGCCACTGCATGGTACCTTTAGTCAAAAAGAGTCAACTTTCTTTGTGTACTTTAAAGGTGGGGTAGGTAAGTTTGAGAAACCGGCTCGAGATACACTTGTTGTTATATTACATGGAATTCTCTTAACATCCCGATAGCAATGAATATCTGAAGTGCTTTGACAAAAAATCATTAAAATATCTCATCTGTGGAAGCCGTAGCGCTGTAAAAAGCACGACCAATCATCTGAGCCGGCCCGGCTAAAGTAACTGGGTGGCCTACCTGCCTGTCAGCCTTCCATCTGGGCACAAACTCACCTCGTGCCCTCATTGGTCATGTGCGCGTTCCTGTGTGTTGGAGGGGGGGCTCTGTGAGGAAGTGGCAGATTTGTTCCGGCTGTGTATTTTTCAAATTCTAGCGACCTCCAGCTGGTTCCAAATGACCTACCCCACCTTAAGAAAAATGGGCAGCTTTTTTATGGAAACAAAACACAACTGCAATTTCAATGGCCCAACAACTCATTGAAATTGACGATTGAGTCAAAATAATTGGTTTATTTATGCAGCCGTTCCTCAGATGTTATCCAGAATACTATCAGCAGTTCAGGAGAAGGGCCTAGTCAATTAAACAAGATTTTCTATTATTTGAGAACTCAATATCAAGTTTCTCTCCGATTCAGATTTGACTGTAAACACACTGTTGGCCCTTTCACACCTTTCTCCAACAATAAAAACGATGAGCTGAAAAGGAGAATAATTCTGTCCTTTTTCACTGGATCATATTGCATAGGTTACAGTAGCATTATTGTCAAAATCAATACTTTGCATTATTGCTGACCACTTTTCAATGCATGCGTTCTATGCCTTAGATCTGTGGACTGACGCTGCAGGGCGGTGTGTCACTGGAAGTTGTTTTTTCCTCCTCTTGAGAAAAACAATTTTTTTATTTGGCTCTCCAACTTTTCACCAGACACGTTTCTCTTTTTTTCTTGCTGAGCAGGTAGCATATAACACCGTTATGTGGAGGTTGTGTTTTGGAAACTGAATATAGTTGAAATGCTACAGTTGGTTAAGAAGTGTGTTTTATTTATTAGATTATTTCACAAAATCCTACTTTAGTCCTGACACCTGGACAACCAGCAGGCAGACAAAGCAGGATGAAAACAAGCAGAATATAAGTCAGGAGCTTAGGGAAGCTAGATTTAAAAAAAAAGAAGAAGTGCAATGTTGAATACAAACACAGGATACACACACACACACACACACACACACACACACACACACACACACACACACACACACACACACACACGCTCAAAGATACAAGAGATACAGATATTTATTCTCAAGTTCATGTCAAGCGAGGGGAAAATGTGTGCCCGCACGCACGCCCGCACGCACGCACGCACGCCCGCCCGCACGCTTTCCTCCCACATTTGTTTTCCCACCTCTGCCTGTCCATCTCTCGCTGTGTTTTACCTGCCAAACTAATAGCGCAGACACACTGTCTTCAGAAGCACTCAAGTTTCTTTAAAAAGAGGGCACTGGGAAAGAAGCATCCTTGCATTTACCGAAGAAATCAATAAGGCTCTCTTGAGTGAGTCTGGCACAATCACATAATTGCTGTCATTACGCAGCCTTTTTGATTTGAAGCTTTGAAAAGGTAACAGCGGAGAGGGTCTGAAAGCAAAGTGGTACAAGTGGTGAACGCCGAGTGAGTGATCAGGCGGGCCGCTTCAGTTTGGAACTTACTGCTCGGTTTTGATTGCAGATAAAAACACATTCATTTCCCCAGGTGCTGTTATTTTGGGTTTGAGAGTAATGTGCTGATAGCTGACAGACTAGCTGAGTCCCCGTGTTTCAGATCTGTATGCAAAGCTTCCCAACTTCTTGCTGTCTCTTCATATGACCTCTGCAAAAAGCAAACGTGTGGTTTTAGAAATGTGGAACTATCCCTTTAAAAACGTTCAAAGACAACTTTAAAGAGACCCTATTGTGCTTGTAGGGGTGTTCCCGTTCCTTTAGACTTTGTGAATGGTCATCAAAGGCTAAAGTCCCTGTGTTCCCTCCGGGGGACATCTCGAAGCAGTTGACTAATCACAACACAGCCGGCCAGCTAACCAATCAGAGCAGACTGGGCTCTGGTTTCAGACAGAGGGTGAAAAAAAATGCAAGCTTTTTGAACATTAAAGCATGGAAACACGTTTCAGTAGAGACAGAACATACTAATACACGGCATCTATTGCACGTCTGTCCGTCCTGGAGAGGGATCCCTCCTCTGCTGCTCTCCCTGAGGTTTCTCCCATGTTCCCTTAAACTGTGGGGTTTCTCTGGAAGTGTTTCCTTGTACGATGTGAGGGTCTAAGGACAGAGGGTCTAAGGACAGAGGGTCTAAGGACAGAGGGTCTAAGGACAGAGGGTGTCGTTTTGTCATACTGATATTCTGTACACACTGTGAAGTCCACTGTTGCGGCTTTCACACCAGCGCTTTTCAGTTTCTAGCTCCGAGCGGGAGCTTTTCTGATTCAGCTCCGGTTTCCCTTTTCAGCTCCCGCTCTGTGCACACCGCCCACTGGCGCCCCAGAGCTGCCCTTGCTGCGTCATGACGTCACCGTTTACATCGCTGATTTGCTCCCCAACGGAAGCTCACAACAACAACAACAGCGTCGGGTCGATGATCGTGTTGCTTTTAATCACACGAAGCCAGAATAAATTGAATAACGACTTCTCCAACCTTACACTTTGCTCCAGAGTGCCGTGGTTCATTGTTTATTAATGTGTTTCTGCAGCATTTACCGACCGCTGCAGTGCTGCTCTTCCACGGAGTGTATTCTCCCGTTAGCTCACACTGCAGCGGCCGCTCTAAAGTATTCACTGTCCGACTCACACAAGCAGCTGATGCACATCCCCAGTTCCCCTTAGCCTAAGTGAATGTGTGTCAGTCTGAATTGACACTGTTTGGTATCACAACACTGTTATGAAAGTGTCTCTGGTATAGCCTAACACGGGTGATGTTGGCATAGCAACCGAAGCTAAACTGACTACTTGCATCCGATAGCTGCAATAATACAAAACAACACGTCTGCCTCTCTCCACAATGATCGATAACAGTGAACGGATGGTCAAAGTAAGCCTGGTTGGTGCTGCCTGACTTTATAAAGTGTGTTTATAGGCACTACTGCTGGAGGCAGGCATAACAGTCGACCCATGTTCAGGGGAGGTGGGTTTAGTTTCCTGCACGCCTCGACGTAAGAGAGACGTCACCTCTTAGCTCCAAAGCTCTTGCCTCTGGACCGACAATTTTTTGGAGCTGGAAATGAAGCGGATTCCGGAGCTAAGAGCCGGCGCAGCTCCGGTGTGAACTGGAAAACCCGGCGCTTTTCAGGCTCTAGCTCCGAGCTGGAGCTGAAAAGGCGCTGGTGTGAAAGGGGCATGAGACAAATGTAACATTTGTGATATTGGGCTATATAAATAAACATTGATTGATTGATTGATAATAAGTACCAGAAAATTAGAAGAATAACTTTAAGTCCAAAAAAAATAAAAGTACATTACACGTTACTTGTTAGACGCTTTTATCCAAAGCGACTTACATACTCAATACTGTGGCCAATCCCCACCGGAGCCATTTGGGGTGAAGGGTCCCAGGGACACAACGACATGCTGACTGCAGTGGGGTTTGAACCTGTGACCCCCTGACCCCAACACCAACGCACATCCCACTGAGCCACACACCTCCCTACATGGAGAACATATTAAACCCAAAGTGTTTGCAAGATGTGTCGCTCTTATCAGTTTTAGTAAGCAATTTGTTATCATACATTTGAATGTTTTCTCAAGAGTAACCAGTGTGTTGCTCTCACAGAAACATCTCTCGTTCTGATTGAAACAGCGTAACATGTAGGACATAGCACACGAGCAAAGATGTGTGTCAGTTGGTTTAAGACTCGACGTTTAACTTCAATGTATCCTGTGTCAAATCTAGTACACATGACTCTCGGATAGCAACTGTTGTTCACGGGCAGCCAATAGGATGTCTTGCATGTCTTACCACTCGTCTTGTTTTTTTCTCGCACTTCTTATCGTCTCTCTCTCCCTCAAGACTGATTTCATCTGTCGTGTGACTGAAGCGTGAATTCCTGTGACATCTCGTCTTTTTTTTTGGGTGAATGTGGTGTGAGTGTGAACACAGTGTGAAGAGACTCTGGTATCACTACAGTGGTCTGTAAAGAGAATAGTCCTCGAGAAGAGTCAGACCGTTTTTACATTCAACGGTTCATCATTGTTGTCTTACTTGCTCCAAAGGCTCAACGGGGTGAGACAGAAATAAGGCAGGACAAAGACGCTTGAGATTTCTGAAAAGAGCTGCAGAAGCAACAGCGATATGAAACAAACTGCCAGTATACATGTACATGACTTTTAGCAGTAATACATGTATATTTACTGAGTACACTAACAGATCGAAACCGCCTACTGTAAAGGGTTTTGAAAAGTAGAGTTTGAAGATGTCTTGGTTCTTGCCCGGTGAAGAAACGGGACATCCTCCCCAACATTTGAACTTCTGTGTCGTCGATGAGGTCTTGCATTCATAACGAGGTCAGAACCAAATCACTGACGACAAACATCCTTTGATTGCAATAGAGTTTTATTCGTCAAAAAGCAACGAAATGCAGATCCAGAAGTCAGAAAATAGGCGTATTAGCCTTTCTATAGCATCCTTGCTTTTCATTGGTTGGCCTTGTTGAAGGACGATGGACCACCTTCCATTTTCTTAGTGCTAATCCTTTTTTCAGACGTGTCCTTACATGGTCACGGTATCACTTTGCCCTCGAACACAACGTGACCTCGTTTAGCACTCTCGTGAGAGGGAGAGGTGTGCTGTTCTCAAATGTTCCATTCGTACCCCATTCACTTCTGAGAAAGTGAAGTACAGTTTTACCCGAATAGACTAAGAGTGGCCTTTCGTACAACCTTCACCACTCCTAGTTCCACAGTGTGCTAGACCTTGTTTTTGTGAGTTACTTCTCGCTCTACAAAATACAAAGTCAGGCAAGGCGAGTTTATTTATATAGCACCTTTCAACACAAGGCAATTCTAAGTGCTTTACAAAAATCGAAAGCATTAAGAGCATTAAGAAATAGTGCCGTGGAAAATAAGATAAAACACACTTTCTATTAAAGCCTCCACGAGATTAAAAAAGTTTAAGAAGTTCTCCCAGACACTTCTTTAGATTCCCTGAACCTAGGACAGGGGTGTCAAACTCAAGGCCCGGGGGCCAAATCCGGCCCGCGACCTAATTTTATGTGGCCCGCAAGAGCTTGCTAAGAATATAATATACAATACAAATGGTGTAATTGTTGAATATTTCCTTTCTATTTGCCCTAGACTTCTGCTTTCAGACGTAGTTATTCAGGAAGATATCACCAGAACTGATAATAATCCAATGCAGGGCCAACAATGTAATATAATACATTATTTAATATATATGATATTAAAATTTAAAACCGGCCCTTTGAGTGCCACTATAATGCTGATGTGGCCCGGGATTGAAATTGAGTTTGACACCCCTGACCTAGGATATTTAAACCTGTTTTTTAATTCCCTAACATCTATATTTTAAACCTGTTAAGTTTCTGATGTCGCATTCAACAGGTATGGCTAACTTTGAAGTGCATCAGTTACAAACACGTGTGGCCTAAATGTCACGAGACGCCAGGTTTCCCTGATTGTAATTCTCTTCCCTGCTCAGTGAGTAATTAGTGCATCAACGTTTGTACCTAATTAGCATGATTGCCAGTTCCGACGTATTTCACCATCAGATTTCTGCTAGTGCAGAACAGCTGGGGAGCTTCTCGACTCTACTTGTTTCCTACAGTTTACAGAAGCTTCACCTCCTGAACAGAATGACTCGATGCGATACAAAACACGCATGACTTTATGAGTATGAATATGTTGTTTAGTAAAGACTTTCAACAAGCTTCTTTTCCCATGACCTTGAAGTCCCACTCTCTCTGTTTCACTCGAACAGCAGATCTACTCGTGTGCGGTTGTTTCCTGTTTCAACACACTCTCACTTCCACAAGCATAGCCACAACCTTTCACCCATGTGATGCGTGTGTGTGTGTGTGTGTGTGTGTGTGTGTGTGTGTGTGTGTGAGGAGGTGGTTTGACTGAGCTCTCTTTTGCCCTCACAGTCCCTCGCCTGCACTTGTGTAAATCTCACAGACGCAAAACATGTCCAACATGACAGTGGAGAACGGACCGGAGCCGGACTTGAGGAACACGGCGTACGCGGTGGTGTTTGGATCGGTAACGGCTCTGGGTTTTCCTCTCAATGCCGTGTCTTTGTGGATTCTGTTATGCTGCCACAGCCACAGATCCCCCAGCACCGTCTTCATGATCCACCTGGCCATCTCCGACCTGCTGCTCGCCTTCTCCTTACCCCTGAGGGTCTACTTTCACGCCACGGGGTCCTGGCCTTTGGCTTCATGACGTGCATTTCGATCACGATGCTCTTTCGCAACAACATCCGCTCCAGCTCCATCTTCATCACTTTCATCAGCGTGGACCGGCTGCTGGCTGTGGTTACCCTCTGCGGTCGCGCCACCTTCGAACCTCTTCAAACGCCTGGAAAGCTGCTGTGCTCGCTTGGGTGTTGGTGTTTGGGTTGAACGTCCCGGAGAGCGTGGAGTTCTCGAGGTTTTACTCCAATAAATCCAGATGCTTCGAAGTCGAGGATCACCCGAGATCAGGAATGTCTTGCGTTCAGCCTGTGTTGGTTCTCGCCATGCTGGCAGTGAACGTGGTGTCCACGGTTCTCGTCTCTCGGACTCTCCGCAGACATCTGAATGACTCGGCAAGGGTCTTCAACAAGGTGAACGTCATGCTGATTTTCGCCATGAATCTGATCATGTTCATCGTGTTTTTCTTGCCTGTATCATTGTTTATTTTATTTAAAAAACCGGGACCTGCTCTGACTCCATTGTTATGCCTGTCCAGTGTGAACTGCTGCCTGGATCCTTTGTTGTATTACTTTGCCTTTGATGGTTTCTGGAAGAGAAAGGAGGATGCTGATTCCTCTGGCGGGAGAGAGTAGTGCGTGATGACAATCGATGAGGACAGAATGCATCGGAGTGTGTGTGGGTGTGACATAAAGGCCAAACAACTGAATGATTGTATATTTTACGAATAAAATGTTCACTTTATAATCAACTTGTTCATTTGATGGAAATGTTTGTTTGGTGATCTGACACAGAGATACTGATCCAGATAGCAGTCGACTCATCAGACACATGACCTTAGCACAGCTACAGCTGCGCGTGTGAAAACTAGTTTTTATTTCAGTTCACACCTGAGCTGCAAACATCTGAACATTGGATCTTCGGGCATCTTGGTGAGATGTATTAAATACAAATGCTTCCCTGTGAAACAAAAGGGGTTTCCTATTTTCACAAAACATTTAATATATTATTTAAAGAAAACTCTTGTTGAGGTCAGTCAGTATTGAGGTCATGCTGTGGTTAGATCTGTGTGCTCCTGTTGTAAATGGGGCGAAGCCTGCGAGCTGGTTCAGGCAGTCAACTCGAGCACCAATGATACATTACCATGTGCCGCACCTCGTCCCTCTGACAACCAACCAAACACATTCTCCTAAACATGCCGCTCTATTGAAGCTGCCAGGTCTTCCTGCCTCTGCCTCGCTAGCTGCTGCCGCCGCCACCGCTGCTGCTGCTGTGTTCACTTGCTGCGTTCATGTTCCTGCTGCTGTGTCTCATGTTGCTGCTGCTCGCCTGCCCCCCCATCACCTCAGCTTCCACCTGTAGGCTCGGGGGATCGTTATCTAATCATCACTCAATTGTTCTTTGTAAATCTGTGGAGTCATGAGGCCCGAGCCTAGACGCCAAACTCAAACTATATGCTGCTTCTAATAAACATATTAAGAAACACGCGAGTTGTCTGACTGAACTGAATACTTGTGTGGTTTCCATAACTATTACAGGAAAATACATGAATTTACTTTTTCTTTAAACCACAAAAAATAATGTTTCTGTGGTTTTTAACCTCAAACAAATCCATGCTGCTATTTTTCTTAAAAAACTTAAAAGGTAACATGAGGTGTTTCTCTACAGCAGGGGTGGGGAACATTACATTACATGTCACTTGTTAGACGCTTTTATCCAAAGCGACTTACATACTCAATACTATGGGCAATCCCCACAGGAGCAAGTGTCTTGCCCAGGGACACAACGACATGCTGACTGCAGTGGGGTTTGAACCTGTGACCTCCTGATCCGAATACCAACTCACAATCCACTGCACCACACGCCTCCCGTATACGGCCCAGGGGCCCATTTGGTACGGCCCTCGAGGTAATTTTAATTTTTAAAAAAAGAAATCAAGACCGCAAATAATTCAACAAGCGAGTGCCTGTTTCCTGCCAACGGTCAGGGTCCTTGAACACAACACGAGCCAAACGTGTCATCACGTGGTATATGTCTCGTCTGACAGGGGTGCAGTTCTGACGGAGAGCACCAGAACGTCGCTCCGGCACTTGTTTTCCGCAGTTTCTGCGTGGCTGTGTCTTTAGTTGAAAGCCCAGTGGCGATCTGTTCATCTGTCATACTGATCATACAGTCAATAACGTTGTTGTTATTAGCATCTGGTTAGTACGGAGCCCCCTAGGGGACATGGAGAGGAAAAAAATATATATATTTAAAAAGAAAAAAAAAATTATTTATTTTTTTGTTCAAATTATTATTATTTTTTTCTTCTCCATGTCCCCTAGGGGGCTCCGTAGGTTAGCTAGCTATGCTAACGAATATAAGAAGCTTTTTCTCCAACCAGTGAGGTAAAGGCACATCTTTATATGATCATTATAGTTATACAAAAATAAGAGAATAAAGTAAACAGGTATAAAATACTATATGACAGTAACACAAAGTTGTTATTAATAAACAAGAATACAGTTTGAAAGGAGAGTGATTTGTAAAATATCCATACAGAAAAAGTAAATCTGCTTCCAGTTCTGTTTCATATCGGTGTTGAGAGATGTGTCCATCGATCTCCTAATGTTGCTCTCAAAGTGCACCAGATTGATGCTTTCAACTTCCCGGACCATGCCCTCCGGACCCCCCTAGAGGAGGTTAGGTCCCCCCCCCCCCCCCCCCCCCCCCCCACTTAAATCATGTTTACATGGATAGGAAACTAAATACATTTGCACACATCTTGTGTCCATATCTTTCTGTTTGGGTGGTCACGCCACACCGTGCACGTGCATGCATACACGAGTCATGGTGAGATATCTGGATTGAGAGGTTCTTTTCTTTGCACGGCATGAAAGAAAGGCCAAATGAATGGGCTGGGATTTCTAAGCAGAGGTCAATCATTTGTACGGCCCTCGGAGGATTGTTGAAAAAATCGAAATGGCCTTTGAGAGGAAAAAGGTTCCCCACCCCTGCTCTACAGCGTCACGGTTATAAAACCCCGCAGGATGTCGTTCAGATGTGCTGATAATAGTCCTTTCAACACAAACATTTCAAGTCAGAAGAACTCATATGTTCTGATAATATGTCTTTATGCTTAGATAACAGGCACACATAAGTTGTATTCATTGCAGTAATAATGGATGTAGGTTGTTTTACAGTGTTGCAAGCAGCACATGCAATTATGTGTTGTTTTTGCGCTCAGTTCTTTGCTTTTGTCATCTGCCATATTTCAGTTTCAGTTATAAGACATATGTAGGGGGCATCACAAAATGCTTATGGCTACTTTAATTTCAGTGATAAGACTTAATCCTTCTTCATCCTAGTTAGCTTTTCCTTTGAATCCTTTTAACATAATTTGGCACCGAGTTGTTATAAATGCTGTGATGCCTTTGTGCTTTCTGTCAGAGCCTCGGCACAGCAGCCAGCATCGCTCAAGTCCTGGAAGCTTTAGCCAAATGGAGAGGCAGCTGTATGCGCCTGCAGAAATCGATCCAGAAAAGATTTTGAGAAAATCCAGATGAAACGTCTGGACGTAGACACTGGTGCGGTGGTTGTAACACTTCCAGTAGGAGAAGCATGCTTTAGCTTCAGAGACGATGCAAATATAGAAACGTGCCAAAACACATCTTCCATTATGTTAGAAGAAATCTCATTCGTCTCCGTCTTGAGCTTCAGCCTCAGGATCCATGTGTCTGTGATCCTCTCCAGAATGGAAGGAGTCATCACATACAGAGCGTCAACTAGTTCCTGAGCAGTGTCCTTCACATGCTGATATCTAAGAGAGGGAGTCACACAGTCTCAAGATGGAGGAATGCCGGTTCTTGTTAATCATACATCCTGTCATGAACACAGTACTGAGTTTTTCTCTAAATGTTGGCTTTTTTCTGAAAATCTGAAAATCCAGACTTTATTTCCTCAAAAATTCTGACTTTTTCTCAAAATCTCCAAAAATTAGGACTTTTTCTGAATACTTAAAAATGTTAATAACTCGTCACCTCAGGATCCATGTATCTGTGATCCTCTCCAGAATGGAAGTAGTCATCACATACAGAGCATACAAAGCTGTCCATAATCTTGCCCACATTTACATCTCTGACCTCCTTCAGGAGTACACCCCCTCCCGCACCCTCCGCTCTTCGTCCGTAGGACTTCTCACCGTCCCAAGCTATCGCCTCAAAACCATGGGTGCTCGAGCTTTCAGCTGCTCGGCTCCCAGACTCTGGAGCTCCCCTGCCACGACACACCGACAGTCTGATTCCATAACGACATTCAAAACCCACCTGTTCAAACTGGCATTTTCTCTATAATCTGTACCCTGTGTCCTTTTGTGTCCTTTTGTAGTCAATTTCCTGTAGTTTGTCTCGTCTTACCCCGGCTGATACTTCACTAAATCCACTGTTTTAATTTGTAAGGTAAAATTGTAAATGTAAATTGTAAATCTGTAACCCTGTAAGGTGTCCTTGGGTGGTTTGAAAGGCGCCCCCCAAAATAAATGTATTATTATTATTATCAGCTAGTTCCTGAGCAGTGTCCTTCACATGCTGATATCCAAGAGAGGGAGTCACACAGTCACAAGATGGAGGAATAGAAAGCAGTATTCAATGTTTACTTCAGATTAGCTCCACGTCAGAAATGAGCATGCTTGATGTCTCTCTCCATAGAGGCTGAGTCATCATGTTCATCACATAGCTATCATCTGCCTCAAGCAGTCCTGATGCTCTTCTAGGTCATCACACATCCTGTCATGTTCACAGCTACAGTTGGAGCTCAAACAAGCCGTGTAGGACAGAGAGTGAATACACACACTACACAGAGATGCTGTGAGAAACCAATGTGAGTTTGGAAAATTGCACAATGTAAATCTATTCTCGTCGACCTCAACGATGGAACTATGATCAGTGGAAATAGCCGTGACACGGGACCTTTAATGTCCCCTGGTTTTCCTGCATCGTTTTTTTTTTTTACTTTTCTGCAAACGGAAATGTGTTTTGTTCGATGTACCGTGTTTGCATCTGTAGCCCACCGAGCACGGGGGATTTACAATTAGGACGCTCTGCATGAGTTGCACCCTTCACGTCATGGAAACACAACCGCACGAGGGAACGCTGCCCTTTCACACGTCGTCTTTCTTTCTTGTTCCCTTAACTTAGGCCACTGATGGAAAACCACAGAAACCACATCCCCGTTTAACTTCTGCACCACCGCAGCGTCCTGCTCTCTGGCCTCTAACACGTCCGCTGCCTTTCCTTATGAAGATAAACAAGAAATAGCATTTATGAAAGTATTGCCTTCTTCATAAAGTCGGGTCATCCATACAGCGGCTGAGTCATCATGACCCTTCTCAAATTGGAGCCCAGCTCTGGAGGCTGTGTCCTCCCTCGAGCCGCTGCTCATATGTGTAATGTGACCTCGGTGTGTGACCTTTACGGGGGGGAAGTGAGCGGCTGAACAGGAAAACACAACCTCTGTTTATTTGCAGCCATACAACAGTTTGAAATTGGCTTGATTTGCATTTATGGGAAAGTGGTTTACAACCTCTGTGTGTTTACTTTTTCCAATTTACAAGTCGATGTACCTTCATCTGTACGCGGGCATTAAGGTCGGGTTTGTTTAGAGCTCCGTCTGTAAAGGACTGATATCCCAGTCAGCTGACACACACACACACACACACACACACACACACACACACACACACACACACACACACACACACACACACACACACACCACACACACACACACACACACACACACACACACACACACACACACACACACACACACACACCACACACACACACACACACACACACACACACACACACACACACACACACACACACACACACACACACACAGAAAGCCTGAACAGGTACATTTAGGACTGAATGCTTCGCTGCCAAGACCCACCAAACAACCCGTTGAGCTGCAGCCAAAGTGCTTCGGACCAGAGGAGCACGGCTCTTCAAAGACAGCAGCCGCAGCACGTCGCGAGTCAGGGACACGGAGCCAGAAGCAGAGCAAGGGGAAAACATGGACGCACAGAAATCAAATGCCGAGCTTCTGAATGGAGAAGGGAGACGCCAAAGAGCCGAGGAACGACAATCCTCCACAAAGTGAAGCCTTGAGAGAACTCGAAGATTATTCAAACGGATGGAAAAGTGCAACAACAGCACAAACAACAACAACATGTTTACCTCCACAAAGGAGTGAGGTTTGGTTTGGGCTACATTTTTGTCTCCTGTTTGTCCTGCATTCATTTGGTGCAGAACTTACAACCGGAACATAATGACATCACTATGTAACACTCGCGCTTCTATTGGCCAGCGCTCCAACACATTGTACGTGAGGGGACGGGACTTCTCTAAGTGGTTGACCGATCACAACAGAGCCAGCCAGCTAACCAATCAGAGCAGACTGGGCTCTGGTTCCAGACAGAGGGTGAAAAGAGGTGCTGCAGCACAGGCAGTATGAGAAGAATGAAGAGTTTTTTGAACATTAAAGCATGGAGACATGTAGAGACACTACAACTGATATACACCTGAACATCAGCAGGAGAGGACTCTTTAAAGTAGAGACACTACAACTGATATACACCTGAACATCAGCAGGAGAGGACTCTTTAAAGTAGAGACACTACAACTGATATACACCTGAACATCAGCAGGAGAGGACTCTTTAAAGTAGAGACACTACATACTGATATGCACCTGAACATCAGCAGGAGAGGACTCTTTAAAGTAGAGACACTACATACTGATATGCACCTGAACATCAGCAGGAGAGGACTCTTTAAAGTAGAGACACTACATACTGATATACACCTGAACATCAGCAGGAGAGGACTCTTTAAAGTAGAGACACTACATACTGATATGCACCTGAACATCAGCAGGAGAGGACTCTTTAAAGTAGAGACACTACATACTGATATACACCTGAACATCAGCAGGAGAGGACTCTTTAAAGTAGAGACACTACATACTGATATACACCTGAACATCAGCAGGAGAGGACTCTTTAAAGTAGAGACACTACATACTGATATACACCTGAACATCAGCAGGAGAGGACTCTTTAAAGTAGAGACACTACCTACTGATATACACCTGAACATCAGCAGGAGAGGACTCTTTAAAGTAGAGACACTACATACTGATATACACCTGAACATCAGCAGGAGAGGACTCTTTAAAGTAGAGACACTACATACTGATATACACCTGAACATCAGCAGGAGAGGACTCTTTAAAGACAAAGAGCATGGAATAAATGGACCAACTGTGTTTTAACTTAAGATCCTTACATTTTAACTTGCATATGAATTAATTTCTTTACATGATTCCTGCCTCCTTTGACCTCAGGCTGTATCGTTTTACCAACTTTCCGCTTGGAGTCCATTCATTTCAATCAGGATGACCATGTAAATCAAGAGACCCTTAAAACTTGCTTAAGTGTTAATGCAGATTAAAAACACAATGTCAGGACACTTGTGTAACTTTAGCACATATTAATCTCACTTTATCTCTGTAATGGATGGCACTACTTAGGCTGCTTTAAAGAGTCAGCACTTTTTTTGGTCCATTGTATTAAAATGAATAGATGACAATAGATCTTTGGAAAGGATAATATAGATTAACATTGTTTAGCCAACAAGGCGTGAGCCGCTGAATATTTAGCTGTAATGTATAACGGAGCGTCCACACTACAGCTTCAAAAAAAGCTTGGAGCTGGGCGTGTCTGGAGCTTGGGGATTTTATTCAAGCAACACGACCAACAACCAATCACATGAATCTCCCGCCCCCGACATACAAAGCAAAAACCCCCGGGGATTTTATGGGAGCAATATATATATATATATATATAAACTCCCCAAACAGGCGAAAACCTACCAGTTTCCCCCACTGTCTCTGCCACCTCCCTCCATGCCTGGTTCCTCCGGTTTGTATCCCGGGAGGTGAAGAGGGTCTGGTCATACAAAACCGGGTGATTGCTACGGCGATAGTTAGTTTCTCCTCCGACTTTTTTTGAAATATAGAAATGAACGGCGGGATATCTCTCCCAGCTTAGACGCGGTTTGATTGGCTACGGCTTCAGCTGTCAGATTTTCAGAAACGGGATTTGATTGGCTGGCGCTGGCTACTCCGGCGTCTCCGGCGTCAGAAGTTGAACATTCAACTTCTGACGCCGGAGACGGACCGCTCTGCTACCCACAATTCAGTTCGGCGAAAAAGCGAGGCAACGTGACGTCACCCCATTGAAAGTGAATGGGCAGATTGGAGTTGTCGACGCTTCCGACGCTGTAGTGTGGACGGGCCGTAAAACTGCAACCCCCTTTATTTTGTAAATGGAAAACGGAAGGAGAAAAGAGGAAAATAGGAAAAAACTTGATTTCCGTAGTTCGACTGGAGAGAAACTCCTTTTTTTTAGTGTGGTGAAATCTAGTGAAGAACTTGAGAATTTATTTACTTTTCACTACATTTTGGAAGCCAATTCTTACTGTACTCGTGTCCCCTTTTATTTAAATGTATATTATTTAGTTTGTTTTAGCTAATATTATACGAGCCCCACCTTTACCAGCTGTCATCAACATATTAAAGGATCAATAATCATTATCTAGTAACTTCATATTCAGGATACTGATGAAATGTGGCATTATGCATAACGACTACTTTTTGGGTACTTTTTTATGTCCATACTTTGGTACTTAAAGCTCCCGTGTCATGGCCATTTCTACTGATCATAATTCTATTGTTGAGGTCTACTAGAATAGATTTACATTGTTCAATTTTCCAAACTCACATTGGTTTCACAAACAGCATCTCTGTATAGTGTGTGTCTTCTCTCTGTCCTAAACGGCTTGTTGGAGCTCCTTAGCATATTCATACATACTGTTCATACTGCTCTCAGGCTGATAGTGTATTCATACACACTGTTCATACTGCTCACAGGCTGATATCTAGTGTATTCATACCCCACTGTTTATTCATCATTCAATTCATTCTATATGTTATTCTGTAGATTGTGTACATTACTTTCCACTTCGCTGCTTGTTGCACCTGGTTAGAAGCTACACTGCATTTCGTTGTCTCAGTACCTGTAATATGTGCAATAACAATAAAGTTGAATCTAATCTTGAGCAGGAACAAATGTATTTACTTAGTACATATCTGACCTTAACGACACAACACATGTGTGCATTCTTTATAAATGCAAACCGAGTCAAGCCGACTCCGGAGGTGGCGGTATGCACCTTAAAGTTGTTTGCAATCCGCCAAAAAACCGAGAGAAGAAGAAGAAGAATGCGAAGAAGAAGATGAAGAAGAAGAAGAAGCCGACTCGGAGCTGTCCGACTTCAGGCGAGCTTTTTGACACCTCCCCCGGCTGCGATCGGCTACTCTCGTCTACTTTCGAGGCGAGCCGCAATGTGTCTCAAACAAGCCTACTGACTTCGTCTGCGAGGATTTATAAAAGCAGCTGGAATCCCTTAAGTTGCTATTGGATAAAAAAAGTTAGGAAACGCCCCTACAGGAAACGCCCCTATAGGAAACGCCCCTACAGGAAACGCCCCTATAGGAAACGCCCCTACAGGAAACGCCCCTATAGGAAACGCCCCTACAGGAAACGCCCCTACAGGAAACGCCCCTATAGGAAACGCCCCTACAGGAAACGCCCCTATAGGAAACGCCCCTACAGGAAACGCCCCTACAGGAAACGCCCCTATAGGAAACGCCCCTACAGGAAACGCCCCTACAGGAAACGCCCCTATAGGAAACGCCCCTACAGGAAACGCCCCTATAGGAAAAGCCCCTACAGGAAACGCCCCTACAGGAAACGCCCCTATAGGAAAAGCCCCTACAGGAAACGCCCCTACAGGAAACGCCCCTATAGGAAACGCCTCCTTGCTGCGGTCTGCAGCCAGACCCATCTCAGTCAAGCCGACTCCGAGTCCGAGCTGTCCGACTTAAGACGAGCTTTTTGACACCTCCCCCGGCTGCGATCGGCTACTCTCGAGGCGAGCCGCAATGTGTCTCAAACAAGCCTAGTGTGAGCTGTATTACTGGTGTAGTTTCCTGGTTGCTGCGTGGGGTCTGCGAGACAGCGAGACACGGCGAAACTCAGCCTGAGCACACACACAGGTGAGTGTGTGGAGAACTGTGAGTGGAGATCCACGCAGTTGCGGCTGAGAAAAGCTCTATGCTGATAGTTGCGTTTGATAGTGACGCCAAGGGATCCTGGTTTGAGTGAAGAGCTCCACGGATTTGGGTCGTCGTTACGTCACTTGGTTCGCGGAAGAAATACATGGAAAAAGAGAAATCTCCAGCGAGGCGTTCTGGGGCAGCAGACAGGTCTTCTCTGTGTCAGAGTTTTACTCCCCACAGGGTGCACTTTGAGGGTTGTGACTCTGCAGACCGTTCACATGCAGAACAACCTTCATAACACAAGGGGACGGGTGATAACCGGAAAAGCATGACATGGGACCTTTAAGTAAGTTTGAATGCCGGACTTGAAATAGAGTATTTTTACAACTTAGTACTTTTATGGTTAAGTAAAAATAGAATAACATGTTATTGTCACAATAAGGATATTTGTTTGCAGCTACAGTAAGTCCTGCAGCTCCACAGAATAGAAAAGACCACACCCCTTTGGTAATGGGACTGAGCGATGTGCGAGGCTTTGAGCCCATGACATCTTCTGGTCCAGTTCCTTTAATTGATATTTTTAGCTAATAATCTGACCACGATCTTTACCAGCTGTGATCAACAAATTAATGGATCAATAATCATAATTTAGTATCCACTAGAGCAGGGGTCGGCAACAGGCGGACCGTGGTTCGTTCCAGGGCAGGCTAACCAATGAGCACCTGCATGTGTGTGAGAATGGCCCTGACACCGTTTCAGCCCAGATTTAAACTCCTGGCAGGACAAGCTCCAGCTCAATTCTCGCACAGAATTAAAACAAAGTGAGTGAGGGACTGCAATATAAGAGGGAAAGAAAGAGAAACTTTAAAACTGTTAAATTGTTATGATGTGTAAAGACTGATATTGTTCTATAATCATCTGAAACAGTTAGGTCATGATGTGAAACGGTTAACAAAGAAAAAGGGAAACTCAAGCTGCTGCTACACTTTATTTTATTTATCTAAAATTAAGCACTTTTAAGATGCACATATTTTCAAAAGCTATTTTATTTATTTTTTCAATTTTATTTTTAAATGCAGCCCGAGAAGAACATTACACACAGTATTTAGTGTATATCGTATGTTAAAGGTGGGTATAAGTTTCAGAAACCGGCTCGAGATACACTCAGGGCCGCCTTAATGCACGGGCTGACCTGGGCTGAAGCCCAGGGGCCTACGGAGATCAGGGGCCTACGGAGATCAGGGGCCTATCATGAGCCAATAAAAATGTTTTAAAAAAAAATTTATTAAAAAAAAAAAGGTTTTTTATTTCGGATGTTTTTAAAAAACATTTAAATAAACAAAGTCTTGGCTTTCAGAATATGAAACTTTTATTTCCAAAATCACACGATAAATACATTTTTGAAGCTTGTAAAGGGAAGATGACAGCTCTCACTCGCCACTCACTCCCCCTCCCTCCGGCTGACATTATGAATGTAAGGCGTTTAGTGATCATAGATAACACGGCAGGGTCCGTTACAGTTTGTTTTCATCTGGTTTCAAATAAACAAAGTCTTCTCTTTCAGAAAATTAAAATTGTTTCGGCAAATTCAGATGATAAATACAACGTTGAAGCGTCGGCATAATTACAAGCGGAGAACGGAGTAACTTGACGTCACAGCAGGCAGAACAACAGCCGGTGTTTCTCGTGAGGGTTTTCCCCGGGAAACAAACACAATACACACAAACGGAAAAATACACACACACACACACTCGCGAGCTTCCCCCAGACCAGTAATCCAAACGAAAATATCTTCCCTCCGTAGTATTTTGATCATTTGCTCCGCTAATCAATCAGATCGATGGATTCCAGAGATGACTCCGAAACAGTCCGTGGGTGCCACTTAACAGCCAATCAGAATGAGAATATGTTTCACATGTGACTTATTCAAATTGTGAGAGATTGAGTGACAGATGAAGGTTGTTTAGGAGAAAAAGTTTGAGAAGAAAAAGTTTGAGAGTGGCGCTCGGAAAAGGAAATTGTTGAGGGAAAAGGAGTTTCGAGACAAGCAGCCATTACAAAACATGTCGAAGCTTACAGGTTATTTTAAACCTGTAGGCCGGGATGAGGAGGGAGGACGGATGAGTTCTGTACCGAGCGGTAGCGGTGCCGGCCGCGGGGCCTCGGAGCCAAGTAGGCCGTCTGGTTCTGATAGCGATGGAGTAGCGGGAGAGGACATTTTATTTATTTTTTAAAAACGTTTTTATTGGCTCATGACAGGCCCCTGATCTCCGTAGGCCCCTGGACTTCAGCCCAGATCAGCCCGTGCATTAAGGCGGCCCTGAGTGTATCTCGAGCCGGTTTCTCAAACTTATCTACCCCACCTTTTAATAGACAATAAATATGGTTGTTTTTGAATTGTACTTTCTTTATTTGATTGGCAGTCAGCTGTTGATTACATGCAGACGTTGATAAAGCTATAGCTACTTCATATCACACTAATTCATAAAGCAAGTTAGACATTTTGATGTTCCGGACCTTTGCATGGGGACATTTTCTCTAACTGGACCTCGTTGAATTTGAGTTGAATACCCCTGCACTCGATGCTCCTACTTTTACTTCAGTAAACATACGACTGTATTGTCACCATGAGGGTATAAGTCCTGCAGCTCCACAGAAAATACAAAACAACAGGATAAGAGATGATCTGCTTTCTTCTCTCAGTGTTTTGTTTGGGTAATGGGATTGAGCGATGTGCGAGGCTTTGAGCCGATGACAGCCCAGTTCCCGTGTGATGGAGGCAGACTGGGACCAGCGGGCTCTCTCTCGGCGTCAGACCTCTGCACCGTGTGGGCGGCATCAAAGCGGCACGAGCCTGGGGGGGGCGGCCACCAAGGGGATGAGGGTCCATCACTTTGCCTTTCTCTACCTCCTTTCATCCCTCCCCTCGTCCTCCAGCTGTCAGAGGGAGTGTGCGGGGGCTCTGCACTCTGTCCCACACACTACAGAGGGCGGATAGAGAGGTCTGAGTTCAGTGACAGCAGAGTGATTAGGACATGTTTACAGCTGAGGAGAAGACAGAGGCATGGGCAGAAACAAAGACAGGGTGGGAGAGGAGATACAGCAGGAGAGACGGGACATGGGAGGGGGATTAAATGAGACCAAATGACCTCTCGGTTGACGGACAGATAAGAAAAGGACGAAGGGAATTGTTGGTGGCTCAGAGAGACGATGAGGCTTTAGGAGATATATCTAGTGTCCAGGAACAGAGTTAGACACAGAGGACAACAATAGAAGAGTCGTCTTATCTCTTATATATTACAATACATTTCCTCCAAAGCGTCTTCGTGCATTAAACCATGAAGATACAAACTCGGAACATGCAGGTACATTCCTGTCAAGTAAGACAACCCGTTGTAAGGTCGCTGGTGCATAGAGAGGTGAAGTCCCTCCCTTTCCAGTGGACCTCCATGGGACCTTAATTCAGAAAAAGTCTGTATTGAAGTCGATGGCGAGAGAAAGATTATCTTTCGATCCCGTTTGAATTGTGCCACGAATTACACATATGATGTTAGTCAATTGAAAAGATAATTTTACAAGTCAAACAAATTAAAATGTCGTAAAACTGTGAAGTAACACTTTGTGTGAACCCGCTCAATGAACTACAACTCCCAGCTCGCACCACACACCAAGACGGCCGTCACGTTGAAACATTTCACTTCTTTCTCTCAGAACGAGGCGGAAAGTATTAAAAGAGGTGAAAATCACTCCAAGTCTGGGCGCGTTGAGAGCTGTGCACACACACAAGGGGAGTTAGTCGGTTCCTGAGAGCCAGCATGCGGGACCGGGACTCTGGGATTTGTAGTCTTTCTAGTTGCGTATTTTTCACAGTCTTATATTTCAACAGTTTTACGACAAATTGTGACTTTTTTTACATGGAAATTATTATTTAAGACAAACAGTGTAATTCGTGGCACAATTCAAACGGGATCGAAAGATAATCTTTCTCTCTCCATTGACTTCAATACATACTTTTTCCGAAATAAGCTCCCATGGGTCGGAAGTAGATGGGCGGGACTTCGCCACTCTATTGGCTTTGAATGGGCAAACCCATTCTTTTGGAGGGGGGGATTTAAAGAGGACATAATATGCTGATTTGCAGGTTCATATTAGTATGCAGTGTCTCTACTGTGACA
The DNA here is from genome assembly GCF_902827115.2 of Pseudochaenichthys georgianus. Taxonomy (NCBI): domain Eukaryota; kingdom Metazoa; phylum Chordata; class Actinopteri; order Perciformes; family Channichthyidae; genus Pseudochaenichthys; species Pseudochaenichthys georgianus. The sequence goes on from NC_047515.1 coordinate 40,798,230, forward strand.
TGTCTCCATGCTTTAATGTTCAAAAAGCTGTTTATTTTTCTTTCTTATTACAAACTTCAGGAAAAGGAAAACCCCAAAAAGGAAAATGGGCCCCCGCGTTAATGGCCAAGGTGTTCAGTCTGGGATTCATTGTGGACTTTTTTGCCGACGTCCCCTATTTTGGAGTGAGGAAAGCAAACAGGCGGGTTTTATTTCGGGGTACCCACTCGCAGTCGAATAAGTAATGAGCCGATGCAGAGCAAAGAGCGAATCTCAAAGAAACCAAATGTGAGCAAACGTTGAAAGGCTTGTCAGCACACCGGCCCAGTGGCTTCTGCGATGAAGAAGATGGCTTCTCTCCATGTGCTCAGTAAATGATCACATTAAGATGCATGAGTGTGCTTTCCTATCTGTCACACTCACTGTGCACAGAGAGGAAACGGTGTGTGACGGTGTTCATGTGTGTGTATCCCCCCGGGCTGAAAATATAAAGAGACTTCTCTGCATGTCATATTCCTGCATGTCACCTGTATGCAGCAGGGACCCGTCAACAACATCAACGTATAGTATGTATTGTGTGAAAGGACCAGGTTTAAAAACGTAATCGCTGCAGAAAGAAAACAAAGTATAGTCTTCGGTGTTCAATGACGTGTCAACTCATAAATCTCAGTAAAGCGGGTGATATATTTCTTACGTCGGGTAACGTCTGGCTGTAAGTCTGCATACTGACAAAAGCTAATGTATGCTCGGCTCTGTGAAATGTCAGGGAGGTGCAGCGAGGGCGACTCATTATGCAGCGCGGCGCTGAGCAGCACTGTATCATAAAATGATCTGGACAGAGCCCAGGGCAGCCTTGAGATTTAGCTTGAAGAGCAGAAATCAATACAACGATTACATGGTCTTCATTACAGCGTTAATAGTTGACCGCTCAAAAGCTGGTGTCACTCAAGCACAGTGGGCTTATCGATCATATCATAACCTTGAGCCCTTATAGATAGAGCAGGGGCAACATGCTTCTGATTGACGACTATTTTATTTTATATGAGATGACACCTTAACGCAGTGATTCTCAAATGGGGGTGCGCAGACCCCTAGGGGTACGTTGGGGGACTGCAGGGGGTACATGAGACTTTACAAAAAAAAAAAAAAAAATACCATGCATGATTACAAAAACAATCTTAGTACAATAAGTTAAATAGAAAACACAATTTGATATAAAATATTCCTATAACCACCAAGGGGGTCCTCATATAAACATGTCAAATGTGTGTATTGTACTTATAGTTTTGCATAATATATATATATATATATATAATAACATATATTACTTCAGTTGAAAAACTCCAAAAATCTGTTTATTTTTTTTCCTTATGTTATTTTTGTTCATGCATGAATAATAATAATAATAATACGTTTTACTTCGAGGCGCCTTTCAGGACACCCAAGGTCGCCTTACATTTAAAAGTTAAAACAGCTAAAACAAAAACAATTTAATCGAACCGACAAGGCAATACAGCAGCATAAAACAGGCAGGACAAGAGAGTGGCGTGACGGAGTGACGGAGTGACGGAGTGAGAGGGGGATCTGTGACGGAGTGAGAGGGGGATCTGTGATGGCAGGTTGAATGTGTCTTAGAGTGAGGAGGCCAGTTTAAACAGGTGGGATTTGAATGTCGTGATGGAGTCAGACTGTTTGATGTGTGGAGGCGGAGAGTTCCAGAGCCTGGGCGCGGTGCAGCTCAAAGCCCTGGCTCCCATGGTGCTAAGGCGGGAGGTGGGGACAGTCAGGAGTCCGGCTGAGGATGGGAGCGGGAGCACTGTAAAACATCACCGCCCCATTTAGTTATGTCAAGTTACATTGTCTCTTTAATTCAAAGAGCTCTGACAACTTTTTGATTTTAAACTCGGCTTTTCTAGTTTTAGAATGTTAAACTTACATTTATTCACTGTCTTGACAACTTAAACATTTTGTCACATTGACTCAACTTGCCTTAGCAAGTTATCAGTTGAAAAAAGAAACAAAAGAAAAAGGCGGGAAGGCAGGTTTGAGAGCTACAGAACAAAATGTATGCTTCTACATTTGAGTTTTAAAAAAAAAACCTCCTCCCTAAACTGAATGCAATGTTTAAGCATGGATGTAATCAACTGGTATATCCTAAAGATGTCATGTTTTAATTCGGACTAAAGACACATTTTTGATCTAAATGAGGATTACAGGTGTATTCCTGGAGGAGGTTTGAGAGATGGGTGGGGGTGAGGTTGTTGAGGGCCTTGTATGTAAGCAGAAGGTTTTTGTAGTCAATCCGGTGCTGAACAGGGAGCCAGGGAAGCTGGATGAGGCTGGGGGTGATGTGGCCAGACGATTCGGTACAGGTAAGGATTTGGAGTCTGTTGAGTAGTTGTGTGGGTAGGCCAGAGAGGATAGCATGAAGATGAACATATCCTTAGTTTGTTGTAATGCATGCACGAAGGAGTTAATACATCACACACTGAGGGAACATCGCTATATTGTAATTATTTATATAAGCTTTTTCGATCAAAAATGTCCGGGGTCGGTCAGGGGGTACTTGGCTGAGAAAACGTTTCAAAGGGGGAACATTACTGAAAAGGTTTGAGAAGCACTGCCTTAACTTATGCAATCATGATTACACTTAAAAAGCACATATTATGCTCATGTTGAGGTTCATTTTTTATTTATGTATTGCCTCTGTGATAGGGCTTCTTTAAGCAAATAAGTAAAACTCCCTTTTGTCCTTGAAACTACCCCTTACTTTCCATTCATTCCCATTCAGATGAAAATTAAAATCAATGAGACTCTTAAAATACGCACCAGTTGGGTAATTTTGCCGTAATGCAGATGAAGTCATTACAGCAATGTGACTAATATTAATCTCACTTTGTCTGGGTAATGGATAGTTTTAAAGAGCCCGTCTTCTGCTTTCACGACAGATTCATTTACAATCCCTTCCTTTAAGCATCGGAGGCCATTGTTGATGTTTTGGAATGCAAAGTGTTATGTGATATGTTTAGGTTGTCCTTGCGCCTCCCCTGCGCGCAGGGGCGCTTTCAAACGCATCTGATTTAAATCGATGCTGGTGCTTTACTTAGTCAGCGAGGTGCACACTCTGTCAGCTTACATTATGCATTTATTACACTGCACTCATCAATCTGAAACTAATATCCTCATCGTCTTATTGTTTCCATCATCATTTAGCAACCTACACGGGAAATGGCTGGCAGTAATGTGTATCACTGATCTCTCCCACAGGTGAGATACAGAGAAAGCACCCACGCACGCACGCACGCACACACACACACACACACACACACACACACACACACACACACACACACACACACACACACACACACACACACACACCACACACCACACACACACACAACACACACACACACACACACACACACACACACACACACACACACACACACACACACACACACACACACACACGTACGTTATGAAAGAATTTGGTTTTATTCCTCTGGACTGTGAGCAGACAGACGGACACAGTGTGAAACCACATTAGCATTATAGCTGGCAATTCACTTTTCCCAGGGCGGTGGTTATTGTAGCCTGGTGGGCATCATGTGTGAACAAAAGTATAACAGATCAGACAGCGCAGAAGTGGAATTCTTACAAAATTGCCCATTTGCAGCAGGTGATAATTTTGAAAATGGCCTTGATGGTGAACATGAAGTATATTCTCGATGCGGCCGGGTCACTGGTATAGAGAGCCGTATTAAACTCAGAAAATCACCCGCCATGCATCGAATTACTAGTTTTATCGTGCAGACTTTTTTGTGTTGCCACATTCGTTTTTGTTGATTAATGGTTGTGATTTGGAGAAGATATACGGCTGTGTTGTAAAGCCTTAAGGATGTATTAGCCAGCTTAAATCTTCTTTAAAAGCTTTTGATAATATAAGGCACAATGCAATTCCAAATGCCAAACATATATCGTGCGGCATGAACATAGAAAACCACCATGATACACCTGCCATGACGGAGTCTCAGGTAATGGCCAGGTCACGGACTCAGAAAAAACGATTTGAAACCGTCATCAAAAAGCCACGAGACTACAAATGAAAATAGAACAAGACGGGTTTAAAACACGAGAGTACAAATTAAAGAAAGTGACGGGTCAGTGTAAGAAAAGGGACCTCTATTTTCTATTATATGTGTACAAAAGAATGTTTTTAGGCCGACCCGGAAGTTAGCATCGCTCCCTCAACACAAAGCGTATTTTTCCAGTGGATTTAAGTCAATTGCATTAAAAATAATAACTCTGAGACAAACACACATTAATGATATGGGATAATCTCCACATATTGACACCACCTTTTTTAAAGCGTTATAGCAATCGTCCAGAAGTAAAAAGCTAACGTTAGGCTACATCACGGTCACATGACTTCACGCCACCGTTTCATGTCGGTGTGATGGGGTTTTGCGTCTCTCAAAGTCACTTGTAGCTGTTGTTAGGACATACAGAAGCTTCGGGCGTTTACATGCGGTGTATTTACTGACATATTTGAATGGCGTAGAATAAAATAAAACATCTCTTCACTTGTTTTAACCACAGAGCTTTTGTTTTAGGCATCTAATGTTCAAAAGCCCTTAACTTGGAGACGAGGGAAGCGGAAGCAGCGAAACGCTCAGTTATTTCCAGATATAAGGACTTGTTTCTGCACCACCCCATAATGGATGATATCAATATTCCTCACGCAGCCGGGGCCCCTAAAGGGTCCCAGCACCTCGGTTTGAGAAACACTGCTGTCGTTTCTCTGCACACGAGCCCAGGGAAGCCTTTTGTTGCTGTTAACCACTTAGGTCATTTGTCAGTGAAAAGAAAACCGAATTTAATTTCGCACGGCACGGTGTGGATTCAAATCTGTGCATTGTCATCTGTTTGTATTATTTCCCTCTCTGGAGATAACGCTGGCAATATTTTCTCTGCCTCCCGGAATAATCCGTAACCAGCGGAGATAGTCCAAGAGAAAAGTTCCTTTGAGATAGGCTACTCAGGAAAATTGAAAAAGTTATTATTAATCCTTCTGCCCGGCACCAACGGAAAAAACAACAACTTTGTACACACACACACACACACACGCACGCACGCACGCACGCACACACACACACACACACACACTTGTTTTCAGTGAAACTTGGGAGCCATGTCTCAGAAAGAGTTCAGGTTATAATAAATGCATTCGATTTGCATATAACATTTACATTCAACTATTACATTATATAACATTTGGTTATCTTTCCCTTTCATAGAAACTCAAACTGCGGGATGAGGATCAGCACCTCCAGATCTGAGGCCATGGTTCTCAGCAGGAAACCGGTGGACTGTCCACTCCAAGTAGGGAATGAGTCCTTACCCCAAGTGAAGGAGTTCAAGTATCTCGGGGTCTTGTTCTCGAGTGAGGGAACAATGGAGCGTGAGATGGGCCGGAGAATCGGAGCAGCGGGAGCGGTACTGCAGTCGCTTTACCGTGGTGACGAAAAGGGATCTGAGCCAGAAGGCAAAGCTCTCTGTCTACCGGGCCAGTTTCCTTCCTACCCTCACCTACGGTCATGAAGGATGGGTCGTGACCCAAAGAACGAGATCGCGGATACAAGCGGCCGAGATGGGTTTCCTCCGCAGGGTGGCTGGCGTCTCCCTTAGGGATAAGGTGAGAAGTTCGGTCATCAGGGAGGGACTCGGAGTTGAGCCGCTCCTCCTTCGCGTCGAAAGGAGCCAGTTGAGGTGGTTCGGGCACCTAGTTAGGATGCCACCTGGGCGCCTCCCTAGGAAGGTGTTCCAGGCACGTCCAGCTGGGAAGAGACCGAGGGGTAGACCTAGGACCAGGCGGAGGGACTATATCTCTTCGCTGGCCTGGGAGCGCCTTGGGATCCCCCAGTCAGAGCTGGTTGATGAGGGGAAAGGGACGTTTGGGGCTCTCTGCTGGAACTGATACCCCGAGACCCGACCACGGATAAGCGGGAGAAGATGGATGGATGGAAACTCAAACTAAAATGACTTAGTTCTAAGAAAATGAAAAAACAGGTGGTCGAGACTGGTGTTAAGCTGACAACATGTCTTAGCCTGAATAAACAATTACAAATGTATTATAATGAGGATGTGATATGAAGGACAGCTGCAGCCTGAGGCGAGTAGATACGAAATACTGTGCAGTCTGAGTTTCACAGTGAATTCATTGCATGGGATTTGTTCTCTTACATGATTATAATATTTACATATTTATATTACACCTTGACAGTGAACTTCACTGCTTCCTCTTGGATTTCTGAATGGACACTTCTGTATTTGTACTCATCTAAATATAGTTGTACTTATGCACTAAGTGTTTCTGAGAGAGTTGATTATGACATGGTAGACATTAATATTATCAACATGTATAATACGATCAGTGGTGGACAAGTACTTTTAAATAAGTTAGTAACCAAGTAGTAAGTTAAGTATGGTCAAGTAACCATACTAAATTGTAAAGATATTTAGTTAAAAGTAAATGTACTACATTCAAAATATTCCTGAGAGAGCCCCTTATATGTTGTGGGGGTTTCCCCTTTCTAGGCTAAAGGTTTGTGTGCATGTAAATAAATAAATAAATAAATTCCTTACATTTATTATAGCGCTTTTCCAGTGCTCAAAGCGCTTTACAAATACACATTACACATATTTTTTATACATGCAATGGTCACTGTGGATAATACCCACAGTCTGCAAAGGCTCAAATCCTAAAGTTCCCACCAGAGGGAGTTCCTCTCCCCCCTGCCAATCACTAACTGGCTAGCGCTCCAACACATAGGTGATAAACTAAGGGGCGGGACCAGTGGTCGCGTTAACCGAATATTGTACTTCTATGACGGATTGTTTTTAACAATGACGGGAAAACCTGAAAGCAGTCCGTCATTTTCACAGATTAGAACACACTCAGAACTGTTACGATGATTGTGTTATGTCACGTTTTCTATGTCTTGGTTTGGGTGTCCTGCTGTTCTCCCTGTCATGTTTTCCTCTGGGTTATTGTCTGGTCCTTTCCCCTGTGTCTTTCCTCCCGTCGTTAGTTTCCCTGGTGTGTCTAGTTGTCTGATTGTGTTCACCTGTGGCCCTTGTCTTTCTCCTCCCCTGCCCGGCTGTGTCTCGTCTTGTGATTACCCCCCCCTGTATTTAGTCTCTTCCTGTGTTCAGTGTCGGTTCGTCTTGTCCTCGGTGAGTGTTCTGTTCTGTCTTTGTTAGTATAGCCTTGAAATAAAGGAATGTTCACGTTAATCTGCATGTGTGTCCTACCTGCTTCCTGCACACACCGTAACATTACCAACCGACCAAATATGGACCCAGCGGATTCAGCTTTGTTGATGCTTCAGGCGGACAGTCTTGGGTGCTCTCTGGAGTACATTTTTTATACGTGGGATGACGCCTCATCTATACGGGGTAGAGTGGCTGCTTTGAAGGAGGCACGCCAGGAGGTTGCGAGCAAGCCCTGGCTCAGGAGTTTGTTGCCTGAGTGGCTACAACTTTTTACCAGTAGTCCTGGAAACTTTTCTCAAGCTTCTAACCCTTTCCTGGGATCTGACTTCTGTACCGGTAGAGGTCCACGGTGTCTCCAAGGGGCCTGTAGGAGACGCAGGGCCAGCATTCCAGCCCGTGCCCCAGCAGCCATGTTTCCGGCTCCAGAACCGGACTTTACAGCCATGTTTCCGGCTCCAGAACCGGACCTTACAGCCATGATTCTGGCTTCAATTCCGGCCCCCGCAGCCATGGTTCCAGACCCAGCTCTTGCCCCAGCTGCCATAGTCCCTTCTCTGGTTCCCTCTCTAGTCTCTTCTCGATTTCCCCCTCTAATCCCTTCCCAAGTCCCTCCTCAGGTCACTTCTCTAGTCCCCTCTCCAGTTCCCTCTCAAGTCCCCTCTCGAGTTACCTCTCAAGTCCCTTCTCGAGTCACCTCTCGAGTTCCATCTCTAGTCCCTACTCAAGTCCCTCCTCTAGTCAATTCCCTAGGCCCATCTCTAGTCCCTTCCCAAGTCCCTTCTCTAGTCCCTTCCCTAGTCCCTCCTCAGGTCACTTCTCTAGTCCCATCTCCAGTTACCTCTCGAGTTCCCTCTCCAGTCCCCTCTCAAGTCCCCTCTCGGGTCACCTCTCGAGTCCCGTCTCGAGTCACCTCTCGAGTTCCATCTCTAGTCCCTACTCAAGTCCCTCCTCTAGTCAATTCCCTAGTCCCATCTCTAGTCCTCTCTCCAGTAACTTCTCGAGTTCCCTCCTCTAGTCCCTGCTTTAGTCCCTCCTCTAGTCACCTCTCTAGTCCCTCCTCGAGTCCCCTCTCTAGTTCCCCTCGCGAGTCCCCTCTCTAGTCCCTCCTCTAGTCCCCTCTCGAGTCCCCTCTCTAGTTTCCCTCTCGAGTCTCCTCTCGAGTCCCCTCTCGAGTTCCCCCTGGGTTCCCCTATCGAATCTCCTCTCGAGTCCCCTCTCGAGTCACGTCTCAAGTCCCTACCCAATGTCCTGGTCTGTTGGAGGTTCCGCTGGGGGTCCTGCCAACTCCATGTCCTGTCCCGTTGGAGGCCCCGTTGACTACTCCTCTGCCAGGGGTCCGACCAATCGTATGTCTGTCTCGTTGGAGGTCCCGTCGTCTACTCTCCTGCCGGGGGTCCTGCCAACTCTTTGTCCTGTGCCGTTGGAGGCCTCGCCGACTACTCTCCTGCCGGGGGTCCTGCCAACCCTTTGTCCTGTCCCGTTGGAGGTCCCGCCGTCTACTCTCCTGCCGGGGGTCCTGCCAGCTCCTTGTCCTGTCTCGTTGGAGGTCCCGCCGTCTACTCTCCTGCCGGGGGTCCTGCCAACCCTATGTCCTGTCCCGTTGGAGGTCCCGCCGACTGCTCTCCTGCCGGGGGTCCTGCCAACCCTTTGTCTTGTCCCGTTGGAGGTCCCGCCGACTGCTCTCCGGGGTCCTGCCAACCCTTTGTCCTGTCTCGTTGGAGGTCCCGCCGTCTACTCTCCTGCCGGGGGTCCTGCCAACCCTATGTCCTGTCCCGTTGGAGGTCCCGCCGACTGCTCTCCTGCTGGGGGTCCTGCCAATCCCGTGTCCTGGTCCTCTTCCGTGGGGGATCCTGCCGAGGTCTGTCCCACAAGCTCCGACACCGGGTCCTGCCCGGCCTCCGGCGCTGTCCCGTCAGTGCCTTCCTGCCCGGCCTCCGGAGCTGTCTGGTCTTCGCGCTCGAGCCCGGCCCTCTGAGAGCCGGAGTCTTCACCCTCGATCCCGGCCCCCTGAGAGCCACGGCCTTCGCCCTCGAGCCCAGCCCCCTGACTTTCCCGGCCGCGGCCCTCGCCCTCATGCTCGGCCCCCTGAGTTCGCCCGCGGTGGCCTTCGCCCCTCCATAACCCCCACCTTGGACTCTGTCTTGCCCCCGGGCCGTCCGCCCGAGTCCCCCTTCTCGGCTTCTGCCTTGCCCCCGGGCCGTCCGCCCGAGATCCCTTCCGGGTCCTCCGCGGTGCTCCTGGGTTGTCAGCCCAAACCCGTCCTCCTGACCCCCTCCACCCACCCTGCTGGACATTGGTTTTTTTTGGACGTTTATGGGACTGTTTTAGGGACGTCTGGAATCCGTCCCTTGAGGGGGGGGTTCTGTTACGATTATTGTGTTATGTCACGTTTTCTATGTCTTGGTTTGGGTGTCCTGCTGTTCTCCCTGTCATGTTTTCCTCTGGGTTATTGTCTGGTCCTTTCCCCTGTGTCTTTCCTCCTGTCGTTAGTTTCCCTGGTGTGTCTGGTTGTCTGATTGTGTTCACCTGTGGCCCTTGTGTTTCTCCTCCCCTGCCCGGCTGTGTCTCGTCTTGTGATTACCCCTCCCTGTATTTAGTCTTGTCTCTTCCTGTGTTCAGTGTCGGTTCGTCTTGTGATTTGACTTGTCCTCGTGAGTGTTCTGTTCTGTCTTTGTTAGTATAGCCTTGAAATAAAGGAATGTTCACGTTAATCTGCATTTGGGTCCTACCTGCTTCCTGCACACACCGTAACAAGAACAGCGCCAACGTCTCCCCGCAGCGAGGCTCCGGTGTTATGCATGCCCGCCAAAAAGGAAATGATATAGTTTCCAAACCGTACTTTGCGGAACAGATCATTGAAATGTCTGAGTTTTTGCTTTACGCTGTGAGCGCTCCCACGAGGTGCAGTGGGCATGCATAACACAGCGCTAACAGTTCACCCTCCCTCCGTAGGCAGTTCACAAGCCCCCCCCCCGTCAGAGTTGTACAGACCGATGGGTAATAATGGATTTTGACGGAAATGTTACAATCCTGTCCGTCATAATGAAGGGCATCGAAAAAGTCTAGCGCAACCTCTGGGCGGGACATAGGTGATTGCCCAATCCCAGCTAACCAATCAGAACAGACTGAGCTCTGGTTTCAGACAGAGGGTGAAAAGAGGTGCTGCAGCACAGGCAGTATGAGAAAAATAAAGAGCTTTTTGAACATTAAAGACACACATTACCAATATGAACTTGAACATTTGCATACTATGCCCCTTTAAATCACTGACATATGATTATTGATGCATTACTGTGAAATAATGTGTAGGCCTATATAGGCTAACTTTAGATACTGCCGCATATATGTCAACCTTAATAATTATATCTATAACTAAAGCTGTCAACTAAATGTAGTGAAAGTAAAATGGGCAAAATTTACTTTTAAGATATTGTTGAGTAGACTAAAGTAGCATTAACTGAAGATACTCAGGTACCTCAAATTGTACTTGTAACAGTACTTTGCTACCACCCACCACTCTATATCACACACTACTTTAATATCTTGTTAATTCATGTGATGGTTTCTTTATGGACTTGTTTATTGAGTCAATTAAGCAAGATGCTTTTCAATCGCTTTCATTACAGATGCCTGCTCGGAGGCTTGAATGCTCCAGAGAGAGGAGATAGGGAGGGGAGGGCGGAGGATGAGAGAAAGAGAGAGAAAGAGGGGGCGCCTGAATCTCCCTCCTCCTGTGACGTGGCTCGGTCTGGTCCCGGGGTGCTGCTGCTCTCCGGTCCCGTTTCAGCAGAGAGCTCCAGCAGCTGTCTCCTCCATCCACTCTCCTTTATATCCGACGTGGTGAGGTGCGTTTCGGGCGCGCCGGTGTTCCTCCTCCTGGTTCTTCCACTCCGCGTCAGTTGTCCCACATATCAGTGAACTGTTTTCCACACTCCGCGCGAAAGATAGGAGAAGGAGAAGAGAAAGGAGCAGAAGAGAGGAGAGGAGAGGAGAGAAGTCGCCGTGCCGTCGCTGAATCCTCCGCCGGGAAAGATGCTGAGAATATCCGGCGTGTTGGCTCTCCTGGCTCTGGGTCTGAGCGCTTCTCACACCAAAGGTACGGTAGGTGAAGGGCAACTTGCCTGCTGTGTGTGTGTGCGCGCGCGCGTGTGTTTGTGGCGCACGCTGCGAGTGCGAGCTTTATTATCGCTGGATGCAGAGAAATGTCCATCTGATCAGACCAGGCTATGCTGCGTGTGTGTTTCATGTTCTTTCCTGCAGTGTTCCTATTGGGACTCGTGGAGACACTTAATAATCATAACTGTATTATAGCACTTACTGCAGCTCTATGGAGAAATAGAGTGTTTCTGTTCAAGCTCGCGGTGACCTTTTTGAAGCCTACTTTTCTGGGTTAATCTCATGTGGATTCAGGGAGTTGCGATGCTGGTATGATGTCGTGCTCTCTTGTACTTTGATGCATGGATCTGCCCTGTTAGTGAGTGACTGGTGAAGAAGTGGAGTTTGATGTGGAAACCTGCAAAGAGGTGGCATTTTGTCAAAATCCTAAGAACTGCTACCGGATGTGGTTTGAAGATTTGATTTGTTTTTGATCTGTATTTTTGAAAATCGTGTAACTTTTTTAGTTTTTATCTTTTTTTAGCATATTGTTTATTATATTATAACTTAGTACTTCTTTTTTTTGTATATGCAACACTAAGCTGTCTGTGGTTCTTTCCTGCCGTAACGCTGCAGATGTCCCCTCGGTGGGACTAATACAGGTATTCTGATCTGATGCCTTGTAACATTTTAAAATGGCCAGAATGCATCTGGTGTTTTTAATGGAGATCAACCACTTTTATATTCATTCAACTCAGTGGGACAGGGACGTCTAATTGAACGCTGAAGCGAACAACAAAATGACCTGCTTATCTCTTACCTGCCTGATGACTGTATTCAACTGTATCCACCTGTATTATCACACATTTATGACTTATCTTAAATGAATGTAAGATATTCACGTTACTAAGCAACAGCTTTTGTAAATGTACCCAAACATTGATCAAACCAGCTGTAATTAGTGCATTATGTACATTAAGGGTATTTATCAACAGCCTCATTGAAATCACCGCTGCAATTATCTCATTAAGCGTCCCCGGAGCGGCTCATGTGCTGACGTCCAGATGTGGAGAATGCACTCCATGCCTTCACCGCTGAGCTATTGTTAGGTCCGCCGGTATCCCCACTGCAGCGGGACCCCTCCATCCTCAGTGGGCTTGGCATGTGTCGTAGGTAAATGCGGCAACACGTTTTTTGTTTTTGTTGCTAATCAACTCCGTGTAGATGGAGGCGGGATGTTTTGAAAACTGAAAAAAGAAATCACGAGGTGACAGCTGTCGGAGAGATGAGCTGTTATCCTCCAGGAAGAGGCTGTGTGTGTGTGTGGTGTGTGTGTGTGTGTGTGTGTTGTGTGTGTGTGTGTGTGTGTGTGTGTGTGTGTGTGTGTGTGTGTGTGTGTGTGTGTGTGTGTGTGGTGTGTGTGTGTGTGTGTGTGTGTGTGTGTCACATATGCTGGAGTGCTGGAGCTGCTGTAGGCCCTTGACCTAACTCAGAGGTCAAGCTTTTGCCTTTCAGTTAAATACTGGCGAGCCGCAGTGACTATCATGAGCTGTAGGTAAGAATATGAATATGTGCTGTTTTTAAAAAGCGTTAATTTGTTCCCTATTTGGAGATATTGTACCTGTTCACATGTAACACAGAAGGAGGAAAAAGTTGCATTTATAGAAAGGATGTGTGTGCATCAGGAGCTGGCTGTGGAGTAAATAAATTGCTGCCGAGTGAATAAGGGTGGAGAAAGCAGGCGCACCAGGATTCTAATTGATTCCCAAAGGGCCACAGTGCAGTCGAATCCGGGAGGAGATGTGAGTGTGGTGTGTTCAGGATCGGTTGCTACACTGAACCTCCCTGCCTGCCTCTAATCCATGTGCCCTGGCAGGAGGCACAACTCACGAGAGGAAGCACCAAAAACCCCGAAATAATTTCCCATTTCCTTCCCCGGGATGTTTCTCCTCCACAATGACGACTGAAATAGTCCGTTCCTATTAAGTGTGGCGAAGGATGCCAACATGTGGAGCTGCTTTCCTGATCACTTTGAAGCGCCGCCACTCCTGTCATTTCGAGTTTAGCCACCGTTTCATTCCAGGAAAGCGAGGATGTGCAACTTCCTTTAACCACCGTCACCCTCGAGTCATCCCGTTAGAATTAGCATGCGAGTGTGTCGTACATGTCCACGTATCTGCTTGGTATGTGTTTCAGAGTTGTTAGTAATCAGAGCTTAACGCTTTTACACCCCTGTGTGTGTGTGTGTGTGGTGTGTGTGTGTGTGTGTGTGTGTGTGTGTGTGTGGTGTGCGTGTGCGTGTGCGTGTGTGTGTGTGTGTGTGTGTGTGTGTGTGTGTGTGTCCCGCAGAGAGTGATACAGTGCAGCCAACATGTTGACAGCCGCCAAGTAGGCCTATATGCTAGGAAAACGGGCGAGGATTGGATGTCGGTTACAAAGGAATTATTGCATTTGTGGGTGCGTGCTGAGGCTCAGACGATTTCCTCGGGACGGAGCGTGACGCCGTTCGAACGGGAGAATCTTTTGGCAGCGAAGCGTAAAGAGCTATAGAGTTTTCCCGCTGCCCAGAGACCCGCTTCTGTGTCGTTCCAAGCAAATATGAACTCTGAATTTAGATAGCTCATTACCAGCGCAGTGCATTTTAATTCATCCACTCTGGCTCTTTGTGGGTGGAACCTTTATTATGTCCTGATAAACACACTGTACACATGTCCCCAGTCTGTAAACATGTTATATTCACCCTCATATTTCCTCATGACTGTAAAGTTGCAGGATTAATTGACGCAGGTGTGTTTATAGTGTAGGGTTTTCTATATAGGCCGTCTGCATGCAGGCTTCTGCTCATGAAGAAAGCCAGGAGGAGGGAGGATAGCAATGTAAGGTTCCTATTAGCAGATACACAAAAGGGGGTTGACAAAAATAACAGAGGTAGATTTATGTCCCCCCTTCGGAGAGAGGAAGTGCATTATGGGAGCACTCTATAAATCCTCCAACGAGGCTGCGACACAGGACGCGGCACACATCCTGTCGGGTCGGAGGAACGAGGGCTCGGGGACACCGAGGAGGAACATCACTGACTTCTTTCTTTATTATCAACCACTTGCTTTGTCCTCCAGCCAAGCTCCACTGAGCCACAATGCATTTAAGAAGTAGTGGAGGAGGCGATGGAAGAGACCGAGCCACTGCAGTACAACAGCCATCAGACACACGAGATGGAGTGAGAGTGAGAGTCTTTCAACGCTTCAGCATTTAACACATATTGTGCTACCGCCAATTTAAAACATGCATCAGTCCCTTCGATAACATTTTGATTAACGTTTAGCTTCCCAACTCGTGCTGTACTCGATAAAGCCTTTCTGCTTGGATGTGTTGCTATGGGACGGGTGGAGCGTTGTGTTGGTTGTCACAAACAAAGGGACTTGTGTCCCTGAGATCCGCTCTCTCATGTCTCCGTGTGTAGCGAGGCCTGTAACGCTCTCATCTTCCTCCATCTTTGCTCTCTGAATATTTCTGTTCTGCCGCCTGTATTTGTGTCTCTTCACACTCTTTGTAGATGGTGAAGGAGAGGGGGGGTGCGGAGCGGGGGTGCGGAGCGGAGTCACCGTGTGTGTGAGCATGCAGTTCAGGGGCTGAATGAACTGGGTGCTCGGCGCAGCGAGTGGGTGTCTCGTCTGCCTGGTCTTTCTTTCTCTTCGAGAGTCTTTGAGCCGTCACAGCTGACCGTACTTGGCAGCAGATATTCAGAGAGCCAAGGCTCATTGATGTGTGTGGGTGGTGTGTGTTGTGTGTGTGTGTGTGTGTGTGTGTGTGTGTGTGTGTGTTGTGTGTGTGTGTGTGGTGTGTGTGTGTGTGTGTGTGAGAGGATTTGACTGGAGTGTTTATTGCAGAATTAAGTCAGTATATCTGTCTTCAAAAACACCTCACAAAAGGTATACTGACTTAATTCTGCAGTACACACACACGTGCACACACACAAGCACACGCACATGCACTTTGTAGGGCAAATCAATGAGTGTGTGTGAGAGAGGATTTGACTGAGTGTGTATTGCAGAATGAAGTCGGTATACCTTTTGTGAGGTGTTTTTGAAGACAGATTAAAGGGAAGGAACTTACAAAAGACGGACATTGATTTTATGGGACGGGCAAACGAAGATAAGAGAAAACAGATGTAGTTAAAACAATGCATTCATGACCTTGGACACGGCACACAAGGTCAACTTGTTCTGACTTTTCCTTCATTCGTTTTCATCAGCAGTTTGCCCACTATGCATGCAGGTGTGTGTGTGTGTGTGTGTGTGTGTGTGTGTGTGTGTGTGTGTGTGTGTGTGTGTGTGTGTGTGTGTGTGTGTGTGTGTGTGTGTGTGTGTGTGTGTGGCAGACACAATGAGTGGGTCGCTGTGACCGCAACTTTTTAGTAGCTGTGTTTATTCACAATATGTCAGTGCCCAAATTAATATGTAACTTGTTTTTAAATTATGTTTTTTCAATGCAACTGTTCAGCACACACACACACACACACACACACACCCCCCCCCCCCCTCCCAAGAGCTCTCCATGGTGTTCCTCTCTTCCACCCCTCCGGTGTTCCTCCAATCACTTTCCTCCAGCCCAATCTCAGCAGCTCCCTCTCTCCTGCTTTTCAGCGCCGAGTGATGAGAAACACACACACACACACACACACACACACACACACACACACACACACACACCACACACACACACACACACACACACACACACACACACACACACACCACACACACACACACACACACACACACACACACACACACACACACACACACACACACACACAACAGGATGATGAATAGCAGGGGTCACAGCCACCGATAGTCTCCAACCTGTCCCTCTCCACCAGCTGGGTCCATCTGACCTCGCAGGAAATGATCAGAGGGAGGAGAGGGGGAGCATTAGAGCGAGAGGAGGGAGGGTCGAGGAGGACGTTGTCTTGGTGACTCAAACATCTTCACAGACGACGAGTGGAGCGCTCTGAGTGGAGTGCAGACTCTTGGAATGGACTGAGTGGCCGATAGACGTTACCATTGTGGGGACACTATTTGAAAGGTTGTATTGTCGTGTGCACAAAGCTACGGTGGAGAAATGGCAACGCAATTCCTCTGACCTGAGCTCCTCCAACAATGCAACGTATATCATGAAATACAAAAATCAAAATACTAAGTAGTGCAAAAAGTATTTATACATGTAAATAGAATATAGGATAATATAATACCGAGAGTAATCGTGATTATTTGTCATGCTATCGACATTGCAATGTGATTTAATGGGGATGTCAAAAAGTAATTGAACATGATGGTTTTTAAATAGGATTTGTACTAAATTAATAAGTTGTATTAAATCTGTAGAGTCATGTGTGTACGTGAGGACTCGCAGCGACGCCATGCTTCCAACTTAAGTGTGCCACATTTGGCCTTTCAGATTCATTTTCCTCTGCAGTCCCTTGGTAGTTTAATGGCAGGCAATAAACAAAAACACACACAACACACACACACACACACACACACACACACACACCCACCACACACACCACACAACACACACACACACACACACACACACACACACACACACACACACACACACACACACACACCAACACACACACCACACACACACACCCACACAACACACCACACACACACACCAATTGTACTTATGCACTAAGTGTTTCTGAGAGAGTTGATTATGACATGGTAGACATTAATATTATCAACATGTATAATACGATCAGTGGTGGACAAGTACTTTTAAATAAGTTAGTAACCAAGTAGTAAGTTAAGTATGGTCAAGTAACCATACTAAATTGTAAAGATATTTAGTTAAAAGTAAATGTACTACATTCAAAATATTCCTGAGAGAGCCCCTTATATGTTGTGGGGGTTTCCCCTTTCTAGGCTAAAGGTTTGTGTGCATGTAAATAAATAAATAAATAAATAAATTCCTTACATTTATTATAGCGCTTTTCCAGTGCTCAAAGCGCTTTACAAATACACATTACACATATTTTTTATACATGCAATGGTCACTGTGGATAATACCCACAGTCTGCAAAGGCTCAAATCCTAAAGTTCCCACCAGAGGGAGTTCCTCTCCCCCCTGCCAATCACTAACTGGCTAGCGCTCCAACACATACGTGATAAACTAAGGGGCGGGACCAGTGGTCGCGTTAACCGAATATTGTACTTCTATGACGGATTGTTTTTAACAATGACGGGAAAACCTGAAAGCAGTCCGTCATTTTCACAGATTAGAACACACTCAGAACTGTTACGATGATTGTGTTATGTCACGTTTTCTATGTCTTGGTTTGGGTGTCCTGCTGTTCTCCCTGTCATGTTTTCCTCTGGGTTATTGTCTGGTCCTTTCCCCTGTGTTTTCCTCCCGTCGTTAGTTTCCCTGGTGTGTCTAGTTGTCTGATTGTGTTCACCTGTGGCCCTTGTCTTTCTCCTCCCCTCCCGGCTGTGTCTCGTCTTGTGATTACCCCCCCCTGTATTTAGTCTCTTCCTGTGTTCAGTGTCGGTTCGTCTTGTCCTCGGTGAGTGTTCTGTTCTGTCTTTGTTAGTATAGCCTTGAAATAAAGGAATGTTCACGTTAATCTGCATGTGTGTCCTACCTGCTTCCTGCACACACCGTAACATTACCAACCGACCAAATATGGACCCAGCGGATTCAGCTTTGTTGATGCTTCAGGCGGACAGTCTTGGGTGCTCTCTGGAGTACATTTTTTATACGTGGGATGACGCCTCATCTATACGGGGTAGAGTGGCTGCTTTGAAGGAGGCACGCCAGGAGGTTGCGAGCAAGCCCTGGCTCAGGAGTTTGTTGCCTGAGTGGCTACAACTTTTTACCAGTAGTCCTGGAAACTTTTCTCAAGCTTCTAACCCTTTCCTGGGATCTGACTTCTGTACCGGTAGAGGTCCACGGTGTCTCCAAGGGGCCTGTAGGAGACGCAGGGCCAGCATTCCAGCCCGTGCCCCAGCAGCCATGTTTCCGGCTCCAGAACCGGACTTTACAGCCATGTTTCCGGCTCCAGAACCGGACCTTACAGCCATGATTCTGGCTTCAATTCCGGCCCCCGCAGCCATGGTTCCAGACCCAGCTCTTGCCCCAGCTGCCATAGTCCCTTCTCTGGTTCCCTCTCTAGTCTCTTCTCGATTTCCCCCTCTATCCCTTCCCAAGTCCCTCCTCAGGTCACTTCTCTAGTCCCCTCTCCAGTTCCCTCTCAAGTCCCCTCTCGAGTTACCTCTCAAGTCCCTTCTCGAGTCACCTCTCGAGTTCCATCTCTAGTCCCTACTCAAGTCCCTCCTCTAGTCAATTCCCTAGGCCCATCTCTAGTCCCTTCCCAAGTCCCTTCTCTAGTCCCTTCCCTAGTCCCTCCTCAGGTCACTTCTCTAGTCCCATCTCCAGTTACCTCTCGAGTTCCCTCTCCAGTCCCCTCTCAAGTCCCCTCTCGGGTCACCTCTCGAGTCCCGTCTCGAGTCACCTCTCGAGTTCCATCTCTAGTCCCTACTCAAGTCCCTCCTCTAGTCAATTCCCTAGTCCCATCTCTAGTCCTCTCTCCAGTAACTTCTCGAGTTCCCTCCTCTAGTCCCTGCTTTAGTCCCTCCTCTAGTCACCTCTCTAGTCCCTCCTCGAGTCCCCTCTCTAGTTCCCCTCGCGAGTCCCCTCTCTAGTCCCTCCTCTAGTCCCCTCTCGAGTCCCCTCTCTAGTTTCCCTCTCGAGTCTCCTCTCGAGTCCCCTCTCGAGTTCCCCCTGGGTTCCCCTATCGAATCTCCTCTCGAGTCCCCTCTCGAGTCACGTCTCAAGTCCCTACCCAATGTCCTGGTCTGTTGGAGGTTCCGCTGGGGGTCCTGCCAACTCCATGTCCTGTCCCGTTGGAGGCCCCGTTGACTACTCCTCTGCCAGGGGTCCGACCAATCGTATGTCTGTCTCGTTGGAGGTCCCGTCGTCTACTCTCCTGCCGGGGGTCCTGCCAACTCTTAGTCCTGTGCCGTTGGAGGCCTCGCCGACTACTCTCCTGCCGGGGGTCCTGCCAACCCTTTGTCCTGTCCCGTTGGAGGTCCCGCCGTCTACTCTCCTGCCGGGGGTCCTGCCAGCTCCTTGTCCTGTCTCGTTGGAGGTCCCGCCGTTTACTCTCCTGCCGGGGGTCCTGCCAACCCTATGTCCTGTCCCGTTGGAGGTCCCGCCGACTGCTCTCCTGCCGGGGGTCCTGCCAACCCTTTGTCTTGTCCCGTTGGAGGTCCCCGCCGACTCTCTCCGGGGTCCTGCCAACCCTTTGTCCTGTCTCGTTGGAGGTCCCGCCGTCTACCTCCTGCCGGGGGTCCTGCCAACCCTATGTCCTGTCCCGTTGGAGGTCCCGCCGACTGCTCTCCTGGGGGTCCTGCCAATCCCGTGTCCTGGTCCTCTTCCGTGGGGGATCCTGCCGAGGTCTGTCCCACAAGCTCCGACACCGGGTCCTGCCCGGCCTCCGGCGCTGTCCCGTCAGTGCCTTCCTGCCCGGCCTCCGGAGCTGTCTGGTCTTCGCGTCGAGCCCGGCCCTCTGAGAGCCGGAGTCTTCACCCTCGATCCCGGCCCCCTGAGAGCCACGGCCTTCGCCCTCGAGCCCAGCCCCCTGACTTTCCCGGCCGCGGCCCTCGCCCTCATGCTCGGCCCCCTGAGTTCGCCCGCGGTGGCCTTCGCCCCTCCATAACCCCCACCTTGGACTCTGTCTTGCCCCCGGGCCGTCCGCCCGAGTCCCCCTTCTCGGCTTCTGCCTTGCCCCCGGGCCGTCCGCCCGAGATCCCTTCCGGGTCCTCCGCGGTGCTCCTGGGTTGTCAGCCCAAACCCGTCCTCCTGACCCCCTCCACCCACCCTGCTGGACATTGGTTTTTTTTGGACGTTTATGGGACTGTTTTAGGGACGTCTGGAATCCGTCCCTTGAGGGGGGGGTTCTGTTACGATTATTGTGTTATGTCACGTTTTCTATGTCTTGGTTTGGGTGTCCTGCTGTTCTCCCTGTCATGTTTTCCTCTGGGTTATTGTCTGGTCCTTTCCCCTGTGTCTTTCCTCCTGTCGTTAGTTTCCCTGGTGTGTCTGGTTGTCTGATTGTGTTCACCTGTGGCCCTTGTGTTTCTCCTCCCCTGCCCGGCTGTGTCTCGTCTTGTGATTACCCCTCCCTGTATTTAGTCTTGTCTCTTCCTGTGTTCAGTGTCGGTTCGTCTTGTGATTTGACTTGTCCTCGTGAGTGTTCTGTTCTGTCTTTGTTAGTATAGCCTTGAAATAAAGGAATGTTCACGTTAATCTGCATTTGGGTCCTACCTGCTTCCTGCACACACCGTAACAAGAACAGTGCCAACGTCTCCCCGCAGCGAGGCTCCGGTGTTATGCATGCCCGCCAAAAAGGAAATGATATAGTTTCCAAACCGTACTTTGCGGAACAGATCATTGAAATGTCTGAGTTTTTGCTTTACGCTGTGAGCGCTCCCACGAGGTGCAGTGGGCATGCATAACACAGCGCTAACAGTTCACCCCCCCTCCGTAGGCAGTTCACAAGCCCCCCCCCCGTCAGAGTTGTACAGACCGATGGGTAATAATGGATTTTGACGGAAATGTTACAATCCTGTCCGTCATAATGAAGGGCATCGAAAAAGTCTAGCGCAACCTCTGGGCGGGACATAGGTGATTGCCCAATCCCAGCTAACCAATCAGAACAGACTGAGCTCTGGTTTCAGACAGAGGGTGAAAAGAGGTGCTGCAGCACAGGCAGTATGAGAAAAATAAAGAGCTTTTTGAACATTAAAGACACACATTACCAATATGAACTTGAACATTTGCATACTATGCCCCTTTAAATCACTGACATATGATTATTGATGCATTACTGTGAAATAAATGTGTAGGCCTATATAGGCTAACTTTAGATACTGCCGCATATATGTCAACCTTAATAATTATATCTATAACTAAAGCTGTCAACTAAATGTAGTGAAAGTAAAATGGGCAAAATTTACTTTTAAGATATTGTTGAGTAGACTAAAGTAGCATTAACTGAAGATACTCAGGTACCTCAAATTGTACTTGTAACAGTACTTTGCTACCACCCACCACTCTATATCACACACTACTTTAATATCTTGTTAATTCATGTGATGGTTTCTTTATGGACTTGTTTATTGAGTCAATTAAGCAAGATGCTTTTCAATCGCTTTCATTACAGATGCCTGCTCGGAGGCTTGAATGCTCCAGAGAGAGGAGATAGGGAGGGGAGGGCGGAGGATGAGAGAAAGAGAGAGAAAGAGGGGGCGCCTGAATCTCCCTCCTCCTGTGACGTGGCTCGGTCTGGTCCCGGGGTGCTGCTGCTCTCCGGTCCCGTTTCAGCAGAGAGCTCCAGCAGCTGTCTCCTCCATCCACTCTCCTTTATATCCGACGTGGTGAGGTGCGTTTCGGGGCGCGCCGGTGTTCCTCCTCCTGGTTCTTCCACTCCGCGTCAGTTGTCCCACATATCAGTGAACTGTTTTCCACACTCCGCGCGAAAGATAGGAGAAGGAGAAGAAAGGAGAGAAGAGAGGAGAGGAGAGGAGAAGTCGCCGTGCCGTCGCTGAATCCTCCGCCGGGAAAGATGCTGAGAATATCCGGCGTGTTGGCTCTCCTGGCTCTGGGTCTGAGCGCTTCTCACACCAAAGGTACGGTAGGTGAAGGGCAACTTGCCTGCTGTGTGTGTGTGCGCGCGCGCGTGTGTTTTGTGCGCACGCTGCGAGTGCGAGCTTTATTATCGCTGGATGCAGAGAAATGTCCATCTGATCAGACCAGGCTATGCTGCGTGTGTGTTTCATGTTCTTTCCTGCAGTGTTCCTATTGGGACTCGTGGAGACACTTAATAATCATAACTGTATTATAGCACTTACTGCAGCTCTATGGAGAAATAGAGTGTTTCTGTTCAAGCTCGCGGTGACCTTTTTGAAGCCTACTTTTCTGGGTTAATCTCATGTGGATTCAGGGAGTTGCGATGCTGGTATGATGTCGTGCTCTCTTGTACTTTGATGCATGGATCTGCCCTGTTAGTGAGTGACTGGTGAAGAAGTGGAGTTTGATGTGGAAACCTGCAAAGAGGTGGCATTTTGTCAAAATCCTAAGAACTGCTACCGGATGTGGTTTGAAGATTTGATTTGTTTTTGATCTGTATTTTTGAAAATCGTGTAACTTTTTTAGTTTTTATCTTTTTTTAGCATATTGTTTATTATATTATAACTTAGTACTTTCTTTTTTTTGTATATGCAACACTAAGCTGTCTGTGGTTCTTTCCTGCCGTAACGCTGCAGATGTCCCCTCGGTGGGACTAATACAGGTATTCTGATCTGATGCCTTGTAACATTTTAAAATGGCCAGAATGCATCTGGTGTTTTTAATGGAGATCAGCCACTTTTATATTCATTCAACTCAGTGGGACAGGGACGTCTAATTGAACGCTGAAGCGAACAACAAATGACCTGCTTATCTCTTACCTGCCTGATGACTGTATTCAACTGTATCCACCTGTATTATCACACATTTATGACTTATCTTAAATGAATGTAAGATATTCACGTTACTAAGCAACAGCTTTTGTAAATGTACCCAAACATTGATCAAACCAGCTGTAATTAGTGCATTATGTACATTAAGGGTATTTATCAACAGCCTCATTGAAATCACCGCTGCAATTATCTCATTAAGCGTCCCCGGAGCGGCTCATGTGCTGACGTCCAGATGTGGAGAATGCACTCCATGCCTTCACCGCTGAGCTATTGTTAGGTCCGCCGGTATCCCCACTGCAGCGGGACCCCTCCATCCTCAGTGGGCTTGGCATGTGTCGTAGGTAATGCGGCAACACGTTTTTTGTTTTTGTTGCTAATCAACTCCGTGTAGATGGAGGCGGGATGTTTTGAAAACTGAAAAAAGAAATCACGAGGTGACAGCTGTCGGAGAGATGAGCTGTTATCCTCCAGGAAGAGGCTGTGTGTGTGTGGTGTGTGTGTGTGTGTGTGTGTGTGTGTGTGGTGTGTGTGTGTGTGTGTGTGTGTGTTGTGTGTGTGTGTGTGTGTGTGTGTGTGTGTGTGTGTGTGGTGTGTGTGTGTGTGTGTGTGTGTGTGTCACATATGCTGGAGTGCTGGAGCTGCTGTAGGCCTTGACCTAACTCAGAGGTCAAGCTTTTGCCTTTCAGTTAAATACTGGCGAGCCGCAGTGACTATCATGAGCTGTAGGTAAGAATATGAATATGTGCTGTTTTTAAAAAGCGTTAATTTGTTCCCTATTTGGAGATATTGTACCTGTTCACATGTAACACAGAAGGAGGAAAAAGTTGCATTTATAGAAAGGATGTGTGTGCATCAGGAGCTGGCTGTGGAGTAAATAAATTGCTGCCGAGTGAATAAGGGTGGAGAAAGCAGGCGCACCAGGATTCTAATTGATTCCCAAAGGGCCACAGTGCAGTCGAATCCGCGAGGAGATGTGAGTGTGGTGTGTTCAGGATCGGTTGCTACACTGAACCTCCCTGCCTGCCTCTAATCCATGTGCCCTGGCAGGAGGCACAACTCACGAGAGGAAGCACCAAAAACCCCGAAATAATTTCCCATTTCCTTCCCCGGGATGTTTCTCCTCCACAATGACGACTGAAATAGTCCGTTCCTATTAAGTGTGGCGAAGGATGCCAACATGTGGAGCTGCTTTCCTGATCACTTTGAAGCGCCGCCACTCCTGTCATTTCGAGTTTAGCCACCGTTTCATTCCAGGAAAGCGAGGATGTGCAACTTCCTTTAACCACCGTCACCCTCGAGTCATCCCGTTAGAATTAGCATGCGAGTGTGTCGTACATGTCCACGTATCTGCTTGGTATGTGTTTCAGAGTTGTTAGTAATCAGAGCTTAACGCTTTTACACCCCTGTGTGTGTGTGTGTGTGTGTGTGTGTGTGTGTGTGTGTGTGTGTGTGTGTGTGTGCGTGTGCGTGTGCGTGTGTGTGTGTGTGTGTGTGTGTGTGTGTGTGTGTGTCCCGCAGAGAGTGATACAGTGCAGCCAACATGTTGACAGCCGCCAAGTAGGCCTATATGCTAGGAAAACGGGCGAGGATTGGATGTCGGTTACAAAGGAATTATTGCATTTGTGGGTGCGTGCTGAGGCTCAGACGATTTCCTCGGGACGGAGCGTGACGCCGTTCGAACGGGAGAATCTTTTGGCAGCGAAGCGTAAAGAGCTATAGAGTTTTCCCGCTGCCCAGAGACCCGCTTCTGTGTCGTTCCAAGCAAATATGAACTCTGAATTTAGATAGCTCATTACCAGCGCAGTGCATTTTAATTCATCCACTCTGGCTCTTTGTGGGTGGAACCTTTATTATGTCCTGATAAACACACTGTACACATGTCCCCAGTCTGTAAACATGTTATATTCACCCTCATATTTCCTCATGACTGTAAAGTTGCAGGATTAATTGACGCAGGTGTGTTTATAGTGTAGGGTTTTCTATATAGGCCGTCTGCATGCAGGCTTCTGCTCATGAAGAAAGCCAGGAGGAGGAGGATAGCAATGTAAGGTTCCTATTAGCAGATACACAAAAGGGGGTTGACAAAAATAACAGAGGTAGATTTATGTCCCCCCTTCGGAGAGAGGAAGTGCATTATGGGAGCACTCTATAAATCCTCCAACGAGGCTGCGACACAGGACGCGGCACACATCCTGTCGGGTCGGAGGAACGAGGGCTCGGGGACACCGAGGAGGAACATCACTGACTTCTTTCTTTATTATCAAACACTTGCTTTGTCCTCCAGCCAAGCTCCACTGAGCCACAATGCATTTAAGAAGTAGTGGAGGAGGCGATGGAAGAGACCGAGCCACTGCAGTACAACAGCCATCAGACACACGAGATGGAGTGAGAGTGAGAGTCTTTCAACGCTTCAGCATTTAACACATATTGTGCTACCGCCAATTTAAAACATGCATCAGTCCCTTCGATAACATTTTGATTAACGTTTAGCTTCCCAACTCGTGCTGTACTCGATAAAGCCTTTCTGCTTGGATGTGTTGCTATGGGACGGGTGGAGCGTTGTGTTGGTTGTCACAAACAAAAGGGACTTGTGTCCCTGAGATCCGCTCTCTCATGTCTCCGTGTAGCGAGGCCTGTAACGCTCTCATCTTCCTCCATCTTTGCTCTCTGAATATTTCTGTTCTGCCGCCTGTATTTGTGTCTCTTCACACTCTTTTAGATGTGGAAGGAGAGGGGGGGTGCGGAGCGGGGGTGCGGAGCGGAGTCACCGTGTGTGTGAGCATGCAGTTCAGGGGCTGAATGAACTGGGTGCTCGGCGCAGCGAGTGGGTGTCTCGTCTGCCTGGTCTTTCTTTCTCTTCGAGAGTCTTTGAGCCGTCACAGCTGACCGTACTTGGCAGCAGATATTCAGAGAGCCAAGGCTCATTGATGTGTGTGTGTGTGTGTGTGTGTGTGTGTGTGTGTGTGTGTGTGTGTGTGTGTGTGTGTGTGTGTGTGTGTGTGTGTGTGTGTGTGTGTGTGTGTGTGTGTGTGAGAGGATTTGACTGGAGTGTTTATTGCAGAATTAAGTCAGTATATCTGTCTTCAAAAACACCTCACAAAAGGTATACTGACTTAATTCTGCAGTACACACACACGTGCACACACACAAGCACACGCACATGCACTTTGTAGGGCAAATCAATGAGTGTGTGTGAGAGAGGATTTGACTGAGTGTGTATTGCAGAATGAAGTCGGTATACCTTTTGTGAGGTGTTTTTGAAGACAGATTAAAGGGAAGGAACTTACAAAAGACGGACATTGATTTTATGGGACGGGCAAACGAAGATAAGAGAAAACAGATGTAGTTAAAACAATGCATTCATGACCTTGGACACGGCACACAAGGTCAACTTGTTCTGACTTTTCCTTCATTCGTTTTCATCAGCAGTTTGCCCACTATGCATGCAGGTGTGTGTGTGTGTGTGTGTGTGTGTGTGTGTGTGTGTGTGTGTGTGTGTGTGTGTGTGTGTGTGTGTGTGTGTGTGTGTGTGTGTGTGTGTGTGTGTGTGTGTGGCAGACACAATGAGTGGGTCGCTGTGACCGCAACTTTTTAGTAGCTGTGTTTATTCACAATATGTCAGTGCCCAAATTAATATGTAACTTGTTTTTAAATTATGTTTTTTCAATGCAACTGTTCAGCACACACACACACACACACACACACACCCCCCCCCCCCCCTCCCAAGAGCTCTCCATGGTGTTCCTCTCTTCCACCCCTCCGGTGTTCCTCCAATCACTTTCCTCCAGCCCAATCTCAGCAGCTCCCTCTCTCCTGCTTTTCAGCGCCGAGTGATGAGAAACACACACACACACACACACACACACACACACACACACCACACACACACACACACACACACACACACACACACACACACACACACACACACACACACACACACACACACACACACACACACACACACACACACACACACACACACACACACACACACAGGATGATGAATAGCAGAGGGTCACAGCCACCGATAGTCTCCAACCTGTCCCTCTCCACCAGCTGGGTCCATCTGACCTCGCAGGAAATGATCAGAGGGGAGGAGAGGGGGAGCATTAGAGCGAGAGGAGGGAGGGTCGAGGAGGACGTTGTCTTGGTGACTCAAACATCTTCACAGACGACGAGTGGAGCGCTCTGAGTGGAGTGCAGACTCTTGGAATGGACTGAGTGGCCGATAGACGTTACCATTGTGGGGACACTATTTGAAAGGTTGTATTGTCGTGTGCACAAAGCTACGGTGGAGAAATGGCAACGCAATTCCTCTGACCTGAGCTCCTCCAACAATGCAACGTATATCATGAAATACAAAAATACAAAATACTAAGTAGTGCAAAAAGTATTTATACATGTAAATAGAATATAGGATAATATAATACCGAGAGTAATCGTGATTATTTGTCATGCTATCGACATTGCAATGTGATTTAATGGGGATGTCAAAAAGTTAATTGAACATGATGGTTTTTAAATAGGATTTGTACTAAATTAATAAGTTGTATTAAATCTGTAGAGTCATGTGTGTACGTGAGGACTCGCAGCGACGCCATGCTTCCTAACTTAAGTGTGCCACATTTGGCCTTTCAGATTCATTTTCCTCTGCAGTCCCTTGGTAGTTAATGGCATTCAAGAAAACACACACACACACACACACACACACACACACACACACACACACACACACACACACACACACACACACACACACACACACACACACACACACACACACACACACACACACACACACACACACACACACACACACACACACACACACACACACACACACACACACACACACACACACACACCACACACACACACACCACCAGCAGCAACACGTCCTCTTGATTGTCAGTCTGCACACCCCCCCATTAGCACTGTGTATCTGCTAATGGTTTCCAAAGCTGATGATGATCCACAGGTATCGGGCTGCCCGCGCACACAGTTCGTCAAGCGTTCATTTTTATGTTCTTCATTAGTCTACATCCCCTCAAACACACACACACACACACACACACACACACACACACACACGCTGCCCCTGTGTGATGTTGCCTTGATGATCGTGTTAAGTGCTCATCACTTGCGTGTCTGTTCTACTATCTGTGCTCGATCTCACGATATGGTCTGTTTTCCCGTGAAGGCAGCAACAGTTGTCGTTCCGTATGTTGCCACTTACCGGCTGAGCAGAAGCTGGCAGAGCTTATGATATACTCCCAAACATTTCTCAACGCACACACATAAATAGATACATAAATAAAGGAAACGCATGCTGTTGCTTATATGGAGTATTTACTGTAAACACAGGCTAATAGTACTTTTGGGTAATTACAACTGTCAACATCTGCAGGAGGAATACTCATTGTTGGAATCACTTACTCAAGTACTTAAGTACAATGTTGACTTAGTTTTACTTTGCATGAGTATTTAAATGTGATGCTACGTTATACCTCTCCTCTACATATAAGAAGCCACTATTTGAATTTGTTCTCCACTCCGCAGCTCGACTCAATCAATAAATACATCTTGCTATAGTTATAGCTTAACATATCCTTCAGTAGTGTTCACATAAATAAACGGACCTCCTCCTCCTCCTCCACCACAGGGGGTCCGCGGGGTCTTAAAAAGTATTAAAAGTAGATCAATCCATTTAGCGAAAGTTAAGGCTATTAAAAAGTATTAAATGGCATTTTCCAAGGTTACATTTTGTAGCTTGTTTTCACTAAGTATATAAATGGTCCAGAGAGGTTGTGTTCTACAGTCTGCCTGAATGTAGTCATGGCGTAGGTGTGTCGTGTGATTCTGTAGTTTATTGATGGCATCCCGTTGGGTCTGACGTCATCTGAACAGGACATCGCACGCTCACTGCTTGATAGCGCGAAAGTCCGTTTACGCCGGTTGCTAAGCAACATCGTTATGGGGAAATGCAAGTCTGCGTCCAAATGGTTGGAAGATAAGGAGGAAGGACAATCAATACTGTATATAGTCAATGTGAGGTAAAGTGTGTCGCCAAGGTAACCGGTTAGAACTCCACGTGGCGATGAGGTCTTAAAATGTATGGAAAGGGTCCAAAGATCCAAAAATACTTAAAGTTCCAAAAATACTTAAAGATCCAAAAATACCGCAAATGGTTGGAAGATAAGGAGGAAGGACAATCAATACTGTATATAGTCAATGTGAGGTAAAGTGTGTCGCCAAGGTAACCGGTTGAAACTTCAAGTGGTGATGAGGTCTTAACATGTATGGAAAGGGTCCAAAGATCCAAAAATACTTAAAAGTTCCAAAATACCGTGAATTCCAAAAATACTTAATGTTCCAAATATACTTAAAGTTCCAAAAATACTTAAAGATTCGAAAATACTTAAAGGTCCAAAAATACTTAAAGTTCCAAAAATACCGTGAATTCCAAAAATACTTAAAGTTTCAAAAATACTTAAAGTTCCAAATATACTTAAAGTTCCAAATATACTTAAAGTTCCAAAAATACCGTGAATTCCAAAAATACTTAAAGTTCCAAAAATACTTAAAGTTCCAAAAATACTTAAAGTTCCAAATATACTTAAAGTTCCAAAAATACCGTGAATTCCAAAAATACTTAAAGTTCCAAAAATACTTAAAGATTCGAAAATACTTAAAGTTCGAAGTGGCGATGAGGTTTTAAAACGTATGGAAAGGGTCCAAAGTTCCAAAAATACTTAAAGTTCCAAAAATACTTAAAGTTCCAAAAATACTTACCCTGTACCAGCTGTGACGGACACATTAATGGATCATAATCAAGTAATTAGATGATTCTAAAGTGTTCCATAAGTACGTTCGAACGCGTTACAAAAGCACCGAACACTTCCATCAGGAGGAACAGTTTCCTGCAGTTTCAAAAACGATGCAAATATAAAAAGTCAAATGTGAAATAACACAAATGTGCTAAAAACACATGAAGATGAAGAAACATCTGAACGAAATACATGTATGCTCAGCGTTTCTAAAAATCAAAACGCTGCAAATATAAAATAACTTAGCTCGAAATAAGACAGCGCTTGTTGACAACCGTGGATTATAATTTGTATGTTCCTAATTTGGTGCAGATTGCTTTTCCCTATTTGCATGTGTTGTGGCACATCTGTGTTTTATATTTACATCGTTTCTGAAGCAGCAGTGCGTTTCTCCTAATGGAAGCACGTGTGCACTGATTGGCCACCGTATATAAGGCATATTAAGTACTTTAATCTTTGTACCTATAAGTATATTCTGATGCCAATACATTTGCTTGAGTGAAGTACCTGCAGGTCTTACTCGTCGTAACAGAATTTTTTGACACGTTCAGTATTGCTCCTTCAACTCGAGTAGTCTTCTTGTCCTTTCTGATAAAAGCCTTGTTTCGTGCAGCTCTGTGAGTTACGGAGCGAGGGCTGCTGGCGTTGCTCCAGCAGAGGTGACGACGGGAAGTGATTGGAGACAAGGTCTTCTGCCTTCTGTCTGTTTACTTACATTACCTCTGCCATTATTGAACCACGACTGCTTTCTTTTCCCGTGTACTGAGTGGTCAGAGCCGCACATGTATCTTGCTAACACCGTGTTTCTTCGAGCCTGCATAGCTTCAATATATCTTGATGCGTCCTAGATTACCCTAAAAGCTTTGAAAGCCATAGGTGTCATTTACACTGGAGACGCTGGGGAGACTTCCCTTTTACTTTTGCACAGTATAATTTATAAAAAAGTCTTCTGAAGAAAATAACAAAATGTTCACTCACAAATGAAAAAGCTTTCAGAAAGGTTTATTCGCACAATAAGAAAACATGAAATGTAAAGATGAAATCAATGTGAAATCTCAACAACAACAAAATCCCCGCCGAATAAAAGTTATGGAAATATTGATCAGTAACTTTGACAATGTTTTTTCTCACTATTGGTATTTATCTATCCAAAAACTGACCAATTACATTGCCTGAAATGGAATGTTGAATCGGCCCTATGATGCTCAGCTTCAGGCTAATACTAGAGTGTCTCTCCGGGGACATGTCTCCATGCTTTCATGTTCAAAAAGCTTTGTATGTGTCACCCTCTGTCTGAAACCAGAGCCCAGTCTGCCCTGATTGGTTAGCTGGCAGGCTCTGTTGTGATTGGTCAACCGCTTAGACATGTCCCGCCCCTTTAGCTTATCCCATGCAATGCTTTGAAGCACTAGCCAATAGGTATTTTAGCCTTTGCAGACCATTAACATGCACACAAACCTCTACCACCAAGTCAAAGGCAACTTGAATGTCAATCAACGTTTCCAGCAATCCCGAATACAAAAATACAAATATACAAATATGTATATCCTATATATACACAGACACATTTACACATATGCACACATTAAGGTAAAAACACAACAACAATCAATATATACAGAATAACAGTCCCTTCGATATCTTAACTCACTACAGGGAAAGGGAAACCCCCCAAAAGCACAATAGGGCCTTTTTGGAGACCCTTTAACACGTCCTCTGAGTTCTTAAGTCTCCGTCTTTTCAACACAAAGGGACGCCCTTGACATTCTCTGAGAGTCGCAGGACAGCAGAGACATCCAGCCGGGAGCGGACATGACGCCAGGCGCTGTCCTCGGTCCCGAACGAGCCAGCGTCGCTCAGCGAGAATCTGCAGACGGAGCTCTCCGTGGGGCTGAAAGCAGACCGAGTGGACCTCGTTGTCTTGCCATTAGCTCGTGTGAGTGCGAGCGGGCATTTGGATACACCAGTGTGTGAGAGATATTGTCGGGGCGGAGATATGTGAGAACGCAGCGGGGACCTGACAGGCTGTCACCGCGGTGATAAGGCTGAGCGGTGATCGATGAGTGACAGATGGAGGGGTGGAAAGGGCCCGGGAAATGTGCAGCATCGTAATGACGACGCTTAGTTCAAGCAGTTGGCTCTTGCACTGTGAGACAGAGCAGGGATTTAGCAATGTGTGGGGGGGACACTCATTTAGAGGACATGTTTCCACCGTCAGCGTCGGCCTATCAATGATGAGCTCTGACAGTCCATGAACACACCTTTTTTTAAACGTTTAATTATTTGAGTTATAAAGTGTCCATGGATGTGTTTCCGACAATATACGCTTTTTTACATACATTGTAAATAAAACAAAACACACACGCCTTAGTGTACACCTTAAACTTAAAATGAGGTAAAGAAAAATAACTAAGAGAAATTCAAATAAAGCCGACATAATTATTGAACTTGTTGCATTGAAA